>NC_044996.1:135023240-135075203 GCF_008728515.1 Papio anubis
CTGATGTACTTCGTTTCAGTTACGTATTGCTCTACATCTTAGCAACGGCTTTTCCTTCATAAACCCATAGATGCCCTCCTTCGACCATCTCCCAACCAGTAGGTTTCCCAACTTTTACTCTCATAGAAGACCCTAGCGGCAGGGTGCCCTTTGTGATTTCGGCAATGTTGAACTTACCCTCTACACCTTTGTCACATCATTATGGTTCACTCTAATTCCCTAGTTACTCCTACTAATCCTAACTTTTGTGGCTGATTTTAAACCTGGTCTACAGACAACCAGATACACTCCAGTCATGCAGGGCACTGCAGATTGTCCCCACCCCCACCCAGGGTTGTCTCTGCCCTCTCCTAAATGAAATGTGGACTCGTGGGGCCAGGATGAAGGACAGATACAGGGGAAGGAGGCTGTAACTAGAAGGCAATCACTCGTTTCGTCGATCAGATCGAGAACCGGAAAATCAGGATCAAATCAAAAAACTCTCAAATCGCTCGGAAAGAATCGGCATTTCCGCGTCGAATCGAGATCCGCGTCGTCCGTCAAAAGTCATTTTCGTCGAAATCGTCGAAAAATTTCATCGAAAATTTCCGTCGCGTCGCGTCGAAATCATTTCAGAATCTCTCAAACTCTTCATAGTGTAATTACACATAAGCTCCCAGCAGGACCCAAACGGCCCCTGTTGGGGCTACTTTGGTGTAACAAACTCTATCTAAAACTCTTAACCGCCTCCATCACCCAGTCCCTTTGCGTTCCGGTATCTTTAGTGCCTAGCTTAACCCTATATAGCAAGGAAATTGTCTGAACTAGCTTCCAGCTCAGCTCAGCAACATCAAAGCGGGGCTGTTTCTTCCCTTAATTATGGAGTTTCCTAAGCTTCAACAATTTAATGCCCCTGCTTTAGACCACGGTATGGCTACCGCCTATAGTACAGCAGATGCTTCCATTCCTAATTCCATACTAATCCTCTGCCTTATGTTATGTCTTGCTCCATTCATCAAATTTCTCGGTGAGTTCAAGAGAGATCGCAGTCACCTTCAACCAAATGCTCCTGCATCCCCTACAACACCCAACTGCCAACCTCAGACCCTAACTTCGCCCTTTAACAGCGGGAAGCAGCCAGACAGACCCGCAGCCCTAAATTCTTATAATCAATAGAGGTTGGACTGTTTGGGTGAAGGAGAAAGGACAGATGGAGGAAGGTGAACAGAAGGCATAATCCGTGTTGCTTCCGGGTTCTTCCTCGCAGCTTTCCAGCGAAGATACAGATCAACCCGAGCATGCTCAGGTGATGTCAATCGAAGAGATCAAAACTTGCGGCCATGCAATGGAAGCGCCCTATCAGCCCTTATCCTGCCCTGCCTCCCCTCCCAGTACCAATGCATAAAGTCTGCCACTGGCAGAGCCAGTATGACTTCTTCCGGCCCCGTTTGTGGGCCGAACATATCCACCTGAAGGCCCGATGGCGACTTCCCTATTACCCTGGGGACCAGAGGAACCATAGATCCGAGTGTATGCATATTGCAATAAAGACTGCCACTTTCTTATGTGAAAATGTTATCTGCCACATCTGGCTCACTGTGTTAAAAAGAGGAAGAAACTGAACAAAATTGAGAAAAAAAGTTATAGAAAGGAATCAATGAAACCAAAGTTTGTTTTTGAAGGGATAAGCAAGATTGATGGACTGCTAGCTGGATGATTGACAAAGAAAAAAAGAAATCAAATAAACACATCAGAAATCACAAAGGTAACATTCGTTGACCCCAGAAATGAATCCTCGAGGAGACTATTATGAAGACTTCTATGCACGCAAACTACAAAAGCTAGAGGAAAGTGATAAATTCCTGGAAAACTCCAACATCCCAAATTTGAATCAGGAAGAAAGTGAAACCCTGAATATATCTACATCAAGTTCCAATATTGAATCAATAATAAAAAGCATATTAGGCGGGCAGTGGCTCAAGCCTGTAATCTCCAGCACTTTGGGAGCCAAGGCGGATCACAAGGTCAGGAGATCAAGACATCCTGGCTAACGGTGAAACCCGTCTCTACTAAAAGAAATACAAAAACTAGCTGGGTGTGGTGGCGGGTGCCTGTAGTCCCAGCTACTCGGGAGGCTGAGGCAGGAGAATGGCATAAAACCCGGGAGGCGGAGCTTGCAGTGAGCTGAGATCCGGCCACTGCACTCCAGCCTGGGCGACAGAGCGAGGCTCCATCTCAAAAAATAAATAAATAAATAAATAAATAAATAAATAAGCATATTAACAAAAGAAGCCCCAGACCGGATGGATTCACAGCTGAATTCTATCAGATGTACAAAGAAGAGCTGGTACTGATTCTACTGAAACTATTCCAAAAATAGTTATCGATCACTAACTCATTCTACAAAGGCAGCATCACACTGATACCAAAACCTGGCAAGGACACAACAACAACAAAAAGAAAACAATAGGCCAATATCCCTGATGAACATAGGTGCAAAAATCCTCAACAAAATACTAGCAAACTGAATCCAACAGTGCATGAAAAAGTTAATTCACCATGATCAAGTAGGCTAAATCCCTGGGATGTGAGGTTGGTTCAACATATGCAAATTAATAAATGTGAGTCACCACATAACAGAATTAAAAACAAAAACCACATGATCATCTCAATAGATGTGGTAAAAGCTTTTTATAAAATCGAACACACCTTCATGATAAAAGTCTTCAAGAAACTAGGCATAGAAGCAATATAAGTAAAAATAATAAGAGCTATCTATGACAAACCCACAGCTAACATCATACTGAATGGACAGAAATGGAAGCATTCCCCTTGAGAACTGGAGCAAGACAAGAATGCCCATTCTCACCACATCTATTCAACATAGTACTGAAAATGCTATGCAGAGCAATTAGGCAAGAGAAAGAAATAAAAGGCATCTAAACAGGAAAAGAAGCAAGCTATCTCTCTTCACAGATGATATGATTCGATACCTAGAAAACTCAAATGACTCTGTCGAAAGGCTCCTGGAACTGAAACAACTTCAGTAAAGCTTCAAGATATAAAATTAATGTACAAAAGTCAGTAGCATTTCTGTATACCAATAATGTTCAAGCTCAAAGCCAGATCAAGAATGCAATCTTATTTACAATAGCCACACAGAAATAAAATACCTAGGAATACATCTAACCAAGGAAGTGAAAGATCTCTACAAGGAGAATTACAAAACACTGCTAAAAGAAATAATAGATGACAGAAACAAATGGAAAAACATTTCATGCTCATGGATTGGAAGAATCAATATCACTTAAATGGCCATACTGCCCAAAGCATACTATAGATTCAACACTATTCCTACGAAGCAAGCAATGTCATTTTTCACAGAAGTAGGAAAAAACCTTTCTAAAATTCATATGGAACCAAAAAAAAAAAAAAAAAACCTGAATAGCCAAAGCAATCCTAAGCAAAACAACCAGCATCAGATTACACGACTTCAAACTGTACTATAAGGCTACAGTAGCCCAAACAGCATAGTACTGTACAAAAATGGACACAGACTAATGGAACAGAATAGTGAATCCAGTTATAACACACCTAGAGCCATCCAATCTTTGACAAAGTCAAGAAAAATAAGGAATGGGAAAAGGACTCCCTACTCAATAAATAGTGCTGGGAGAGCTGGCTAGTCACGAGCAGATGAATGAAACTGGATCTGTACTTTTCACCATATACAAAAACTAACTCAAGATGGGTTAAAGATTTAAATATAAGACCTCAAACTATAAGAATCCTAGAAGAAAATCTAGGAAACACCATTCTGGACATGGGCATTGTGAAAGGATTTATGACTAGGTCCTCAAAAGCAATTACAGCAAAAACAAGAATTGACAAGTGGGACCTAACTAAACTAAAGAGCTTCAGTACATGAAGATAAACTATCAACAGAGTAAACAGACAACGTACAGAATGGGAGAAAATATTTGCAAAATATGCATCTGACAAAAGTCTAATATCCAGAATCTATAAGGAATTTGAACAATTGAACATGCAAAAAGCAAATAACCCATCAAAAATTGGTAAAATACATGAACAAACACTTATCTAAAGAAGACATACCAGCTGTCAACATACATATAAAGAAAGGCTGCATATCACTGATCATTAGAAAAATGCAAGTCAAAACCACAATGAGATACCATCTCACACAAGTCACAATGGCTATTACTAAAAGGTCAAAAAAACAGCCAATGCTGGCAAGGCTGCAGAGAAAAGGGAACACTTATAGACTGTTGATGGGAATGTAAATTAGCTCAGCCACTGTGGAAAGCAGTTTGGAGATTTCTCAAATAACTTATGACAGAAATGCCTTTCAACCCAGGAATCCCATTATTGGACATATATCCAAAAGAAGATAAATTGTTCTACCAAAAATACACTTGCACTTGCATGCTTATCACAGTACTATTCACAACATCAAAGACATGGAATCAATCTGGGTGTCCATCAATGGTTTACCGGATAAAGAGAATGTGGTACATATTGTGGGAAAGAGTTTCTGGTGTACCAGTTGAGTCTCAGTCTCCCCTGTGTGAGACACACATGGGAAGCCATGGGCGGCCTCTGAGGAGAAGTCTCCTTATTGCCTTCATGTCTTTATGCCCCCAGAGCATAACCGCTGAGCATTCCACAGGTTGCTCAGGGAGGTAACAGTCCCTTGAAGCAGTGGAATATAATCACACATCTTGGCTACTCCTGAAACCCGCTCCCACCCATTTCAGTCCTGGTAAGTTAAAGATCTTAAGTAGTTTAGACACACGCCTTTGCTCAAGGAAAGTCACAGAAACTGCCACTGCTATACATCTCATCAGTTCTCCTTCACTGATTAATCCTTTTCCTCATTCCTTCCTCCCCCTTCCCCTCTGCCCTAAGAACAAAGAGCTTGTAAACCAATAAATTAGGTGGAGCCTGAGAGCTCCGGAGCATGAGCAAGCCTCCGATGCTCCCCTGGACCTGCCTTTTAAACTCTTATTCTGTCTCTTTCTAACTCCTTTGTCTCCGCTGGACTCGGGGTACCCGCTGGGTGCTGTGGGGCTGGTTTCCCCAACACATAGAAGTCACAGAATACTACACAGCCATAAAAACAACAAAAGTATGTCTTTTGCAGCAATGTGGGTGAAGCTGAGGCCATTATCTTAAGCGAATTAATGCGGGAACAGAAAACCATATACTGCATGTTCTCACTTATCAGTGGGAGCTAAACGTTGGGTACTCATGAACGTAAAGATGGTAACAATAGAAACCGGGGACTACTAGGTGAGGAAGGGAGGGATCAAGGGTTGAAAAACTAACTATTGGGTACTATGCTGGCTACCTGGGTGACGGGATCATTTGTACTCCAACCTCAGCATTATGCAGTATACCCAGGTAACAAACCTGTACATGTACCCCATGAAACTAAAAAGTTGGAAAAAAAGAAGAGGAAGAAAAAATGTTTCCTTTGTTTTTGTGCATTAAAAGCCCATAGGCAAGAAAACATACAGTTAATTTCTCAATTAGGCTACCCTGCCCATCTGGTTTCATGGTTGAGAGACAAATGCTAATGAATCCTTTGCTACGTCAATTAACTCTGCTTTGCTTCAAGGTCATGGATTAGGTCCCTACATCGAGTCAATCACCTTGAAAACAAATGATACTGCAAACAAGGATAACCAGACATCCTTGACACCCTGCCAAATAGAATGTCTCAGTGTAAATCCTTTTCTACTGGCAAATAATCTACTAAAGAGACATCTTCTGTGCCTAAAAATGGGCAGCCCATAAACATTTACAGTGATAGGAGTAGAAAATTACTTTCTTTTTTCATTTCAAATAAATCATTTGCACATTACCTCTCTATTGAACTCATGTATAGAAAACAAGATCACGGTTTTGTTTTTGTTTTGTTTTGTTTAATGAGGGACAAACCATGTTACTGTTAAAATGCCACGTTATTTGTCTTGGCAACTACATTTGGATAAATCTTTATGGAGGCTGTATTGTTTGGTTTTCAATCATTGCTATACTTTTTAAAAATGTGCTCGTGAACGGTTAGCAATTGCCTATCACAGTGAACTTTTCCTTTAGGAGTTGGGGATTTCTGACACACAGAAGTGCATTTCCTTTATATTGTGTTACAAATACTTGGTAATTCAAAACAAATTCCAGGTTAGTCTTAGTAAAAGACATGCCCAATAAATGGCTAGAGTAGTTTCTAAAATTCATAGGTGATATATTTGCATCTGGAGTTGGTAGAGGAAGATATAAGAGCAAATCTTGCATGAAGAATAGTTTAGAGAAAGCTTGATTTAGTTATATTCTTTCTTGTTCCAAATAACATTTAAACTAAGTAAGCAAGCTTTGTACAATCTACTAAGGATTTTTCTTAAGAAATGAGTCAGAAAATAATTTGCTAATAACTTTAAATATATTGTGAACAAGAAACATGGCTCATTTAATTCCCAGATCTTACTTTGACAAATGGCATTTCCTGAGAGATTTGTTAGAAATATAGATTCCTAGGGTTACCCTTAATAATTTGAGTAAGTCTGGGGTGACACTCCAGAATCTGCATTTTAAACAATGCCCCCATGTGAAACGGATACAAATGGACCTACTAACCTACATAAAATTTTATTTTTAGTTTTTAACAATTTAATAGAAAACTCTTACTCTATGTAAAGCAAGTATTAACTCATTAAATCCTCATAACTAATAATGTAGGGATATTGGCCCCAGTCTACAGATGACAAAGCTAAACCACAGAGAGGTCAAGTAACTTGTCCAAGGGCCCGCAGCTGAACCCAGGTGATCTGGCTCCAGAGTCTGTGTTTGGTTGACTTTTAAGAGACTTAATCACCCATACATAAAAATAAACTACATAAAATTAAATCAGCATGTCGAGAAGAACAAAAATAAAATATATAAAATCATTGAACTGTAGGATCAAAGACCAAAAGTCTGGAGGTCGTCAGCTTCCCTCTTTCTCAGACCTTTGTAGCTGGAGTTACTGTAGGCTCTATGCTACCAAATTTCTGAGACAAAGTGGCCATAGAGTATCAAGTGGTACCACCAAGTCCTACCAAAGGTGCTACTCAGTTGTTGGTCATTACAATTCCCATAATTCCCATTGTGGCAATCATCCTTATCCTTTGAATTCTCCACTGGGACTGCCTGGAGCTCTTCTGTGATCCACACATGGTTGGTATTGTCCTAGCCATTGACAACTCTTGCTAACTTTGTCCCTGAGTGGTGGGTGTCATTTCCCATAATCCCATAACTACTGCCTGGGGTCCTTCTCTAAGGGACTCATGATCTACCACCACAAAGTCTGTCCTTCTAGTGTCTAACACTCAGACCCTGCAGCCAGACTACATTCCTCTGGCCACAACCATGGTCCAGAACCAAACCCACATCTTTTTTAGACTTGACATCCTCAACCTCACACTAGCCCAATGCCTCAGAGCACTCAAATTCAGAAATAAGATGCACTGCTCCACAAGGATGCTTTATGGGGGTATTTCACACCCGAATATCTGGAATATGTTGATATATAACTGTACTTACTTGTTATCAGATCTAACACGACCCTTTCCTTCTCTGAAAATGAAAAAAGCCAAAATGAAACTTTAAATTTTTAAATTTACATATAAATAATTTATGATGCCTTTGAATTAGACATTTTCAACTTTTGCCTTAAATAGATGGGGTCTGTCAGATCTCATAATTTGGTTTCAGAAGTTTAACTTCATGAATTGACTTTATATGAAATATTTATAAACATTAGAGATGTGGTATGGAAAATAGACTCATTAAGGTCCATTTTTTTTAGCTCATCAAGAGGTGCTTTAGGAAACTAGGACTCGTTCTTAGCTGCACATGGAGTATGAAAAGGTATAAGGCTAAATGTTTTATTCCTAGATATTTGGATTCTATATAATCAATTTGATATTGCGTTTCCTTGGTTTTATTGCTTAATTGTATTTATATACCACAGGAGGCAGCAGAAAGAAAACGTGTCAATTAGCCATTCTTACAAAAGAAAATTTGAAGAGAAAGATAATCTGTCAAGGTACCATGGTATGGTGGAAAATAGTATTGTCAATGGAGTCAGAGATATCAGGGCAAAAATTCAAGTTTGCAACCTCAAAGGTTTTTAGCTTTTCAGAACCAAGTAGAAGTTAATGACCTTATTGCCATACTATAAATAATTCCCAGTAGAGAAGCTGGCAAATAGGCCTCATTGAAGAAAGTTAACTGGTTTCTTAAAACTACGCTTTGAACCATAGAAAAAAATGGGAGCAGGTACATACGGACCCTACCATGTGCCTTTTCCAAATGTCTAAATTTTGTATTATGTTATTATATTAAGTTATTTGGGGATCTAATAAGCTGGATTGGGTCATTTTAGTATTTGAGATAGTGTTAGGCGAGTAAAAGGGAGAGTAATTGTGCTGTGGATGTGAAATGAAAGGGTCAGATTAGTTCAAGTCATCTTTCATTCCCTGGTATACTCCATCAAGAGGTTAGGAGATGACAAGTTGCCATGGGTGTGAATCTCCAATTGAACCAATTAACTCCACCTAATTCAGAGCCTCAGATGAGAGTAATGGAGGTATAGCAGAAATATTGAACTGATTACACTGAAGAGGTCACCAAGGGAAGACTGCAGGGGAAAATTTATCCTGCAGGCATAAATCCACAACAAAAACAAGGAACCTGATGACAAGTGGACCTGGAAGAATCAAGTTCTTACTGCAATTTTGAGTTTTAAGTTCTCCCTCAAGCTCATGACTTTTCACTTCATTTAAGTCTACTCAAGTAACTGAGGTTTTGTCAAAGGTCACCAGTGAAACCTTGGCCACCAAACTCAAAAGTTCTGTTTCAATACTTTTCCTCTCTCAATTTAGCGGGGCTTGCCTCTGCTAAGACACGTCTTCCTTCAGAAGCATTCCCTTGATTCCAGGACAAGTTTTTACTGGAAGTTCCCACTTCCTTTTTTGTCCCTTTCTTACTTGTTTTATTCCCTTCTTTTCACCTCTTCAGGTTTCTAAATGAGGGCACATCTCACAGCTTAGTTTTGGGCTCTCTTTTATTAATATTTACCAGCTTTTAGTTAGTACATTTACGCCTTTGGCTGCTACTTTTCTATTTCAAACCTTGATAAACTTCTGAAGCGTGGTTGAAATTTCTAAACTTCTTATACACATCTCTAACAGATGTCCCACTGGCTCCTGAAACTTTGCATCCTGCCTGTATCAGTTGGTTCTCATACTGTTATAAAGAACTACCTAAGACTGGGTAATTTATAAAGAAAAAAGGTTTAATTGACTCACGGTTCTGTGGGCTGTACAGGCTTCTGCTTCTGGGGAGGCCTCAGGAAACTTACAATCATAAGAGAAGACAAGGGAAGCAAGCACTTTCTTCACATGGAGGCAGGAGAGAGAGCAAAGGGGGAAGTGCCACACATTTTTAAATCATCATATCTTGTGAGAACTCAGTCACTATCATAAGAATAACAATGGGGGAAACTTTCTCATGATCCAGTCACCTCCCACGAGGCCCCTCCTCCAATTCGACATGCGATTTGAGCAAGAATACAAATCCAAACCATATCACTGCCACTCTTCTTATATTCACTGACCTGTGCTCCCAAATTCCCCAACACAGCTCCTCTCACTTAAGTTGCCCAGGTTCAAAAACTTGGAATCACCTGGGACGTTGGCTTGTCATTCACCCTCTTACCTTAAGAGGTGCTAATTACTACAGATTCTGCCCACCAAAATTATCTTGGTCTGTGCCATTCATCTGATCCTTCCACAGATGCTCTGTGTCAACATTACGTCATGCCTGGAGCTAACACATCCCAAGAGAAATACAGGCCAAATATACTGGGAGTCCAGAGGAGATTATTAATTCTTAAATGGATCATTCATGTATCTGTTCCAGATGATAAAAGGCAAAAAACACTGAATGATTACCAATCCAAGGAAAGTCACCCAAAAGCGTACTGAAAGACTAAAATGAATGTTGTGTCTTAAATAGAAGCTAATTGTTGTAGAAAGAATGATATTTACAAATAGCAGGGCTCTTTTAAAAACAGACAAGGGAAAAGTTTCTTCCCTCCCCTAATCAGTCAATGGATGGTAATGATATGATGGCAACATAAGAACGTAAATCCGTTTTTTCAGGTGGTTTTTATGGACCTTCTGAATCAGAATCATCTGGGGTAACTGTTAAAATGCTGTTTGCTAGGTTTCATCCTGTACTCTTCTTTTGTAGTGCCCTGGGACATCCTTTTAAAACAAGTTATCCCTGTGATTCTTATGTACATTAAAGTTTAAAAGCCACTAAAAAATAAGCAAGAGAAAAGGTCAACAATTACATCAAAATATGATAAATTACATTTTTTATATTTGTCTCTTGTTTTCAAATTTTATAGTTATATCAGAAAAAATAATGAGTAATTTTAAAGTTTCTAGTCTCTCTCTGGATTTTCACTATATATATCAGGCAATAACTCATAGATAAGTTCTTTTAAATAAGAAGAGTCTGTAAAAGGAGAAGATATTTGAGGCGGAAATTTTCCATATATTTTCAAAACTACTATTAAACTCAAGAGTGACCTAAATAATCTAATGTTTTTTTAATTCAAAAAGTTTTTAAAATTCCAGATGTGTAGGAAAAAGATAATAAAATTATGATACTATTGTTCTTTTTTCAAAACTCAAGTTCTCTTGCTAATTGTTAAGGATACTGATTTACTTGAAACATAACATGTTTCTGCTTCATAATAACATCTGTATTATTTTACATTTTTATTGGCAACTTTCACCGTACCCTGGTGATTTCTAGAAATCCTCATACTTCCCTGCTAGTAAAAGTTTCCAAAAAATAATAAACAAATGATTATTAACTCTGATCTTTTTATTCTATGACCATGTACATTATCAGAAGCACTTGAAAAAGTGGAGCTATTAACTTTAGGGAAAATAGGATCCATATACCAGATCTCAACTGCAGGGATATTTTGTTAGGTAGACAGACCATCAAGAGTAGATAGTAAAACACCCATCACAAGTGTATTATTCCCAACAAAGAGTGTCAGCATTTGAACTTCCTTCCATTAGCATTGAACACACTCCTAACTTTTCACCTCATGAAAGGAATGTCCCCTGCTCATAGAGAAGTTGCTATCATGGCCAGTGTTGCTTTTTGCACAAGTGTCCAGCCTAGTGGTTCTCAGCTGGGGGTGTTTTGAGGCCCCAGGTGACATTTCATAATATCAGGTATATGTTTAATTGTCACATCTTGGGAAAGCTACCGACATCTAGTGGGTGGAGCCCAGGTATGCTGCTAAACATCCTACAAAG
The DNA here is from genome assembly GCF_008728515.1 of Papio anubis. Classification (NCBI taxonomy): domain Eukaryota; kingdom Metazoa; phylum Chordata; class Mammalia; order Primates; family Cercopithecidae; genus Papio; species Papio anubis. The sequence goes on from NC_044996.1 coordinate 135,034,628, forward strand.
CAGACAGCCTCCCATGACAAAGAAATTTAAAGTCCAAAATGTCAATAGTGCCAAGGTTGAGAAACCCTGGGCTGAACTCAGAGTTCCATAAATTAGTGCCTATTTCCATAAATGTTTAGGTCTGTCAGTTCCTGCTTCCTGACTTTCTACCCTAATCATCTGAAGCTTCAGAGTTTTTTTATATCACCATATTAATGGTGACTGATCTTTTTGATACCTCTCTTGAGCCATATCCTCACCCCGATCCTTGACCCAACCCTGTGCATCAGGCAGTTTCGATCCTTCTTTATCATCTGAAACCTCTATTCAGATCATTTGCCATAAAATTGTCTGTCCCTCTCTCACACAAGAATAATCTTCTTGAGTGTGAGAACTCTTACCTTAGTCTCCCCAGCATCCATCATGGTGCCTCAAACGTAACAGGTGCTCAATGAATACTTGTCAAACTAATGAAATAAGACTTGCACTGTACCAAACACTGATGATAATTCACATAATATAAAACATAACCTTTTCCTTCAAGTACTTACATTTTTGGGTGAAGGTACACACCAGAAAAGATAGCTAGCACTGTAAAGCAGTGCTTAATGAGTAACAGATGTATAATTCAGACAATAATTACTATAAAAGATTTCTGGTGAGTGTGAGTTCCCTTAGAATGAAGGGAAGCGAGAGTGCCTCATTAAAGTGAAAATTGAAATATACTTGAAAGGATGAGGATGCTTCGTATAAGCTAGGAAACGTGGGGAAGCCATTCCAGGGTGGTGAGATGAGGCTGGAAAGTAGAGCATGAGCAAAGCTTGTCTTTGCAGAATAATTTTGCCACATAGAACCATGGCATCTGAAAGCATGTTCATGGGGTCCTCTTTTGTACTTCTCATATAGTATTCCAAGAAGGGGGAGCGTACAGAAAAGCAGTGGCAGAAGCCCAGATGTCATCCATTACGCTAGATCACACTCCCTCCCTGGGAGGAGTTCAGATCCAGTGACTGTCAAATAGAGAGGGATCCAAAAGCCTGGTCCCCTTGCCTCAAGGCAGGACAACTTTGAAGAGCCATCCCAGTGCTAAAGCTTCCTGACCCATTACCATTTCAACTCCTCCCTCTGTCTCATCCTTCCGTCCATTGAGCACTTTCCAATAAATTACTTGCATGCAAATTTCCATCTTAGAGTCTATTTCCTAGAGAACCCAGCCTATGGCCACAGGATGGGAAAAACAACCTATGCTGATGGCAGTTAGAAAGCTTGTGGTCTGGCAGCTTTTAAAACTGTCTCTCTTGCACACTCAGCAGTTCAGGCCATTGTAAGTAGGTAAGGAGTAACTGATCAACCTTTTCGCTTACTCTACAGTATCTCACTTCCACTCCCCACTGACCCCTCATATCCCTAGGAATTTTCCCCACCTACCCTTTAACAAGACCTTCTCTGAAAGCCTTCATCATGGGGGCTAACTGACTGATGATATTTTATTCTCACCTAACAGGAATTAAGGTTGTCATTCAACCTTGATCAAAGAATCAGCTTGCAATTAGAGACTACTTGGGGAACATGAGGGACCTTTATGGTGCCATACCACAGTGAACTATATGGTATCAGAGACAATGCTATGAACTCACGAAATCCCATTTTTTTTTGTCCTCCTAGGAGAATAAAATATGTCCCCAATGTTATAGATTCCCCAGCCTTCTCTGTGATGCAACTAGGCCATATGACTGAATTCTGGCCCACATAATGTGGGTAAAAGTGATGCCTGCCACTTCTAGGCCTGTTCCCTTACCGCCTCCCTGCCCCCAACCCCCCATACACAATTCTTCATGCTCCTTTTTACTTTTTCTACCATTTTTTTGTAGTTAATCCAGTTGAATCCTAAGGTCTCAGGGGATGGAGCCATAACATGAATGGAGCCTGAGCCCCTGAATGGCTGAATGCAATACAGCCTTTCTCTACACTATGTCAGCCATGCTTGGGCTATGCCAGAGAGATTTTCATGTCACCTGGATTGTAATGCTTCCCTTAATACATTGACTTTAGCTACATCTGAATGCAGCCATAAGGACTAGGTTTGTCAGAAAATTTCTGAATGTTTTAGAAACTGTATTAGAGTAGCCCTGTACAACAGTATCCTAGAATATTCAGGAAAAAGAAAAGACTTCTTTGCCATTATAGGCATAGCAAGTGGAGATAATGTAATCAAAAGCATAATCACTTACAAACCAACAAACAACTGGCATCCTATATTTAGCTACGGAAGATATAAATGGATCATGTAATTATATTCACCCATACATATTACACACACCATTGCTTGTGTGTTAATGTGCTTACATTTTGTTTCAAAAACAAAATATCCTACCGTCATGCTCTGAGTAAACAGGTTCTTAGCAAAATTAATGAACAATGCCTGAAAAGAGAATAGGAAAACTTGAGGAAAATAAACCAAGATTTTCCCTGAAAAGTCAAAAATAGGAAAAGATATAAGGTTGGTTGGATAAATATAGAAATTATACAAACTAGAAATTTAAGAAGTGTATTATTTTAAAGGCCAAAATAAACAAAGCATGATGTATATTAACTCACTATTACCATGCTTTCTAGATGTCTATAGTCCATATTTGGAAAAGAAAATAACCAAGTGAAACAGGATGACTTGCTTTTCTCTTTTAAGCAATTATTCTTTTCTGTGGAAGGATTTAGCTATGCTTCAATTCTCTGGAGGGACTCTATTTAAAAAAAAAATTTATATTGTTATACTTGAAAGTATCTTCACAAAGGACTCAAATTTGAAGTAGTAGAAAACTGGTTTCAAACCTATAAATGCAACTAATTTTATTATATTTTAAATTTTATTCTCAAGGAGCACATTGCATATTTTAAGTCACTCTGGAAGGAGGTTTCCAAAAATCTTTCTGTTCATAGGAGAATTTGCTAAACAGCAACACTGTCAGCCACTCACTAATATCTGAGCACCTCCTACACTCAATGGCTCAATCCATTGTGTGTTCGTGTGGGTGTGTGTGTGTGTGTGTGTTTCTCATCATTTTGCTGCATTGGAGGCAGTTTTATGCCTCCAATTTTTAATTTTTAATTTTTTTTGCATATATAGTAGGTGTATATATTTATGGGGTATATGAGTCATTTTGATATAGGCATACAATGTGTAATAATTACATCTGGGTAAATGGAATGTGCATCACCTCAAGCATTTATCCTTTCTTTGTGTTACAAACAGTCCAATTATACTATTTTAGTTATTTTAAAATGTACAATATATTATTGTTTATTATAGTCACCCTGTTGTGTTATCAAATACTAGATCTTAGTCCTTCTATCCAACCATATTTTTATACCTATTAATATTCCCCCACTTGCCCCTCCACCCACCCACTACCTTTCCTAGCCTCTGGTAACCATCATTCTACTCTCTATCTTCATGAATTCAATTGTTTTAATTTCCAGCTTTCATAAATAAGTGAGAGCATGAATTTGTCTTTCTGTGCCTGGCTTATTTCACTTAACATATGACCTTCAATTCCATCCACGTTGTTGCAGATGACAGGATCTCATTCATTTTCATAGCTGAATAGTAGTCCATTGTGTACATGTGCCACATTTTCTTTATTTACTCAACTGTTGATGGACATTTAGGTTGCTTCCAAATCTTAGCTAATGTAAACAGTGCTGCAATAAACATGCGAGCATAGATATCTCTTTGATATACTGATTTCCCTTCTTTGGGGTACATACCCAGTAGTGGGATTGCTGGATCATATGGTAGCTCTATTTTTAGTTTTCTGAGAAACCTACAAACTGTTCTCCATAGTGGTTGTACTAATTTACATTCTCACCAACAGTGTATGAGGGTTCCCCTTTCTCCACATTCTCACCAGCATTTGTTATTGCCTTACTTTTGGATAAAAACCATTTTAAATAGAATGAGAAAATATCTCGTTGTAGCTTTGATTTGCATTTTTGTGATGGTCAATGATGCTGAGCACCTTTTCATATACCTGTTTGCCATTTGTATGTCATCTTTTGAGAAATGGCTCTTTAAATATTTTGACCATTTTTAATTGGATTATTATATTTTTTCCTATAGAGTTGTGTGAGCTCCTTATATATTCTGGTTATTAATCTCTTGTTAGATGGATAGTTTGCAAATATTTTCTCCCATTCTGTGGGTTGTCTCTTCAATTTATCAGTTGTTTCCTTTGCTGTGCAGAAGGTTTTTGACTTGATGTGATCTCATTTGTCCATTTTTGCTTTGGTTTCTTGTGCTTGTGGTGTATTACTCAAGAAATTTTTAGCCAGACCAATGTTCTGGTGAGTTTCCCCAGTGTTTTCTTTTTTATTTTCAGTTGCTTTTTTCTTTTGAGAATTCTACATGCAGGATGATCCCCAACATTTTCTTGTAGTAGTTTCATAGTTTGAAATCTTAGATTTAAATCTTTAATCCAATTTGATTTGATTTTTGTATATGATGAAAGATAGGAATCAAGTTTCATTCTCTTGCATATGGATATCCAGTTTTCCCAGCACCATTTATTGAAGAGACTGTCCTTTCTCCAAGGCATATTCTTAGCACCTTTTTCAAAAATGAGTGCACTGTAGGTGTATGTATTTGCTTCTGTGTTCTCTAATCTGTTCAATTGGCCTGTGTGTCTGTTTTTATGCCAGTACCATGCTGTTTTGGTTACTGTAGCTCTGTAGTATAATTTGAAGTCAGGTAACGTGATTCCTCCAGTTTTGTTCTTTTTGCTCAGGATAGCTTTGGCTATTCTGGGTCTTTTGTGGTTCCATACAAATTTTAGCATTTTTTTCCTATTTCTGTGAAGAATGTTGTTGGTATTTTGATAGAGATTGCATTGAATCTGTAGATTGCTTTGGATAATATGGACATTTTAACAATATTGATTCTTCTAATCCATGAACATGGAGTATCTTTCAATTACTTTGTGTCCTCTTCAATTTATTTCATGAGTATTTTATAGTTTTCATTGTAGATATCTTTCACTTCTTTGGTTAAGTTAATTCCTAAGTATTTTACATTATTAGTGACTATTGTAAATGGGATTACTTTTTAATTTCTTTTGCAGATTGTTCACTGTTGGCATTTAGAAATGCTATTGATTTTTGTATGTTGATCTTGTATTCTGCAGCTTTAATGAATTTATCAGTTCTAATAATTTTTGGTCAAGTCTTTAGGTTTTTCCAAATATAAGATCATATTATCAGCAAACAATGATAATTTGACTTTTTCCTTTCCAATTTTGATGCCCTTTATTTCTTTCTCTTCTCTGATTGCCCTAGTGAGAACTTCCAGTATTATGTTGAATAACAGCAGTGAACTGGGTATCCTTGTCATGTTCCAGATCTCAGATGAAAGAATTTTAGTGTTTCTCCATTAAGTATGATACTAGCTATGGGCTTTATTATTATTATGTTATTATGTTAAGGTATGTTCATTCTATACTTAGTTTTTTGAGGGTCATGAAGGGATATTGAATTTTATCAAATTTTTTTTCAGCATCAATTGAAATGGTCATATGGTTGTTGTCCTTCATTCTGTTGATACGATGTATCACAGTGATCGATTTGAATATGTTGAGCCATCCTTGCATCCCTGGGGTAAATACCACCTAGTCATGATGAATGATCTTTTTAAGGTATGGTTGAATTTGATTTGCCAGTATTTTGTTGAGGATTTTTGCATCAATATTCATCAGAGATATTGGCCTGTAGTTTTCTCTTTTTGATGGATCTTTGTCTGACTTTAGTATCAGAGTAATATTGGTCTGATATAATAAGTTTGGACATATTCCTCCTCTGTTTTTTGAAATATTTTGTGTAGGGTTGGTATTAGTTCTTTAAATGTTTGGTGGAATTTAGCAGTGAAGCTACTGAGTCTTGGACTTTCCTTTACTGGGAGACATTTTGTTATGGCTTCAATATAGTTACTTATTATTGATCTGTTCAGGTTTTTTATTTCATCATGGTTCCACTGTGGTAGTTTGTATGTGTCTAGGAACTTACCCATTTCTTCTAGATTTTCCAATTTATTGGCATATAGTTGCTCATAGCAGCCACTAATGATCTTTTGAATTTCTGTGGTATCAGTTGTAATATTTCTTTTTTCATCTCAGATTTTATTTGGATTTTCTCCCCTTTTTTGTTCCCTAGTCTGGCTAAAAGTCTGTCAATTTTGTTTATCCTTTCAAAAATCAACTTTGTATTTTGTCGTTCTTTTATATTGCTTTCTTCATTTTGAATTCATTTCTTTCTGTTCTGATTTTTATTATTCCTTTTCTTGTACTAATTTGGGATCTGGTTTGTGTTTGCTTTTTTAGTTCTTTAAAATGCATTACTAGGTTATTTATTTGAAGTTTTTCTTCTTTTTTGATGTAGGCATTTATAGCTATAAATTTCTCTCTTACTACTGGTTTTGTCGTATACCATAGGTTTTGCCATGTTGTCTTTCCATTATCATTTGTTTCAAAAATCTTTTCAATTTTCTTCTTAACTGCTTCATTGACCCACTACTCATTCAGGAGCACATTGTTTCATTCCCATGTGTTTGTATAGTTTCCAAAATTCCTCTTTTTGTTGATTTCCAGTTTTATTCCATTGAGGTCAGAGAAGATGCTTGATATTACTTCAGTTTAGTTGAATGTTTTAAGACTTGTTTTGTGACCTACCATGGTTTATCCTTGAGAATGATCCATGTGCCAAGGAAAAGAATGTTTATTCTGCAGCCTTTGGATGAAAAGTTCTGTAAATATCTGTTAGGCCTACTTGGTCTATAGTATAGATTAAGTCTGGTATTTCTTTGTTTAGTTTCTGTCTGGATGATAAGTCCAATGCTGAAAATGGGGTGTTGACGTTTCCGGCTCTTTTATTGGGTTCTGTCTTTAGTTCTAATAATATTTGCTTTATATATCTGGGTGCTCCACGGTTGGGTGCACATATATTTACAATCATTATATGTTGTTGCGAGATTGACCCCTTTATCATTATATGAGGACCTTCTTTGTCTCTTTTTATAGTTTTTTCTTGAAATCTATATTGTCCAATATAAGTATAGCTCCTCCTGCTCTTTTTTGGTTTTCACTAGCATGGAATATCTTTTTCCAACCCTTTATTTTCAGTCTATGTGTATCTTTATAGGTGAAGTGTGTTTCTTATAGGCAACAGATAATGGGATCTTGTTTCTTCATCCTTCCCAGGGCAGTTCCAGTAATACTGTCCAAGAGCTAAGGCCTGGACTCAGGGACCCCAAGAGCCTGCTTGTTGCTCTACTGCAAGGTGGCCAAGCTGGTACCTAAGGTACAAAACAAAGTCCCCTTTACTTGGAGTCTTTTCCTGTAGCCACCACAGCTGGGAACGTGCTGGGTCACACCTACAGTCAGCACATTACAGTGCCCAAGGCCAACAGTAGTGCCCAAGGCCTGATCATAGCTTTGGGTTATTCACGGCTCAAGACTCTTTAGTTAACAGGTAAGAAATCCTGCCAGCACTTTGTCCTTCCCTTCAAGGCAGCTTGTTCACTTTTGGCCCCAAGTGTGTCTAGAAATGTTGTCTGTGTACCAGGGCCTGGAATGGGGTCCTCATGACTCTGCCCAGTGCCCTATCCTACTGTGGTTGAACCAGTATCTAAGATGTAAGACAAAGTTCTCTTTACTCTTCACTCTCCTCCCCTTAAGCAAAAGGAAGGGGACACTTTCATTGCTGCAAGCTTCACTGCCTGGGGTTTGAGGAAAAGTGGTATAAGCAATCCTTTAGCTACCCCAGCTGGTATCTCCCTAGGTCATGTGACACCCTAGTCCTCCAGCTCTGAGCCCAGCCCAGCACTAAGAGTTGCCTAGGAATTGCAAGCCTTGTGCCCTAGACTGCTATCAAGTTTACCTAGGACCCCAGAGCACTTTGGTCTGATGTGGCAAGACTTGCCGAGAAACTTGAGTTCAGACCAATGGAATGGGAAATTCCCCTCTGGCTAGCTCTAGTCCAAATGCTCTCTCCATGCACAGGCAATGACTGAGCCCAAAATGGCTTTGCTCTCTGCTATGACAAGGCAGCACTGAGTTCAACGTAAAGTGCCCCAGTCACTGTGCTCTCCCTCCCCCAAGTGCACAGACTCTCTGCACTGCACAGCCACTGGCAGAAGACGGGAGAGTGGTGGCATTGGTGATCCAAGACTGTCTCTCTGACCCTCTTCAATGCCTCTTTCAATGATATGAAGTTAAAACCAGGTACTGTGATTGCCCACTTGATTTTTTGGTTCTTGCAATGGTTCTTTTCTGTGTGCAGATAGTTCTTAAAATTTGATGTTTCTGGTGGGGTACAAACCATGTAGACTACGATTCTGCCATCTTGCTCCACCCCCTCTGAGTTCTCATTACCCATTATTGGCCTTTTCAAGTTTTAGATTTTTTCATGGTTCAATGTTGCTAGGTTGTACGTGTCTAGGAATTTATCCAGTTCTCCTAGGTTTTTCAATTTATTTACATATACTTGCTCATAGCAACCTCTAATGATCCTTTAAATTTCTGTGGGATAAATTGTAATGTCTCCTTTTTCATCTCTGATTGTATTTCTTTGGGTATTATCCATTTTTTTCTTAGTCTGGCTAAAGGTTTGTCAATTTTGTTTATCTTTACAAAAAACCAACTTTTTTTTCTGTTGATCTTTTGCATTGTTACTTCATTTCAATTTCAGTTATCCCTGCTCTGCTCTTTATTATTTCCTTTTCTTCTGCTAATTTTGGGCTTGGTTTGCACTGCTTTTCCCACTCTTCCCAATCTCTCCCTGTGGCTGCCACTGCCCCAGGCCTGTGGCAAATATTGCCTGACTACTGTCAATGTTCATTCAAGGTCCAAGAGCCCTTCAGTCAGTTTGTGGTGAATGCTGCTAGACCTGGAACTTTCCCTTCAGGGCAGTGGGCTCACCTCTGGCCTAGGACAGATCTAGAAATGCCATCCAAAAGCCAAGGCCTGGAATTGGTGACTCCAAGAGCTCCCACTGTGTCCAAGCTTGTACCTAGGCTGCAAAACAAAGTCTCCTTTACTATTCTCTCTCCTTTTCTCAAAAAGAAGGAGTCCCTCTCCATAGTCAACTGAGCTGGTAATGTGCCTGGTTACATCTAAAGCCAGTACTTCTCTGAGTCCCACCCAAAGCTGATGACAAGTACTGCCTGGGTACTGCTGATGATTATTTGAGGCCCAATGGCTCTTTAGTCAGCAGGTGATTAATCTTGCCTGGACTGGGTCCTTCTCTTCAAGGCACAGGGTGTATCTGGAAGTGTTGTCTCGAAGTTAGGTCCTGGAATGAGGGCTTCAGGACTCTGCCTGGTGCCCTATCCTACTGTGGCTGAGCTGGTATCCAACTTGCAAGATAAAGTCCTCTGTACTCTTCCCTCTCCTCTCTTCAAGTAGAAGGAAGGAATGTCTTCCAGATTTGCAAGCTGCACTGCCTGGGTTTGGGGATGAGGTGGTGCAAGCACTCCCTTGGCCACCCCAACTGGTGTCTCACTAAGCCATGTGTCCCCCTCCAAGGCCACTGGCTCTGAGCCCAGCACACCACCAGGGCTTGCCCAGGAATTGACTTCCTGTGACCTAGACTGCCTTTCAAGTTTTTTTAAAACCCCAGAGCACTTTAGCCTTCAATGGTGAGGCTTGCCACAACTAAGGTCCCAACTGCTGGGATGGGTAGTTCCCTTCTGGCTAGGGCTGGTCTAAATGCTCAATCCATGAGCCACTGTGGTAGGGCAGCACAGAATTCCAATGCAAAGTCCCATGATCACTGTGTTCTTCCTCCCCCAAGTGTCCAGATTCTCTTTCCATACCACGCAGTTGCTGCTGAGGGATGCAGGAGGAGTGGTGCTAGCAATTCAAGACTATCTCTCCTACCCTTTTCAGCGCCTCTTTCAGTGATTTGAAGTTAAAACTAGGTACTGTGATCACTCACCTGATTTTTGGTTCTCATGAAGGTGCATTTTTTTGTGTGAATAGTTGTTCAATTTTGTGTTCCTACAGGGAGGACAATCAGTGGAGGCTTCTATTCAGCCATCTTGCTCTGCTTCCTCTTTTATGTGTCTTTTTATTTGGAATCCTACACTGCCTCAGGGCAAAAAAAATACACTAGATAGGCTAAGACAAATGAATGGATATTCAAGCAGCTATACATATAAACTTAAGTTTATATTTCTGGTAGTATACATTTATGCCCTGTAAATAAAACATTTTGATAAATTATATTTCTCTTGATTTATATAAAAATGCAAATAAATATGATGCATTTATAACTGCAGCATCATCAACTATATTTCTGACTGAAGATGACTTTGAGTTTAAGTAGGTATCAGTGAGAACCAAATCCAACGCATACAATTTTACACATCTGATGATTAGAAAGATTGTCCATAGATAGGCTTCTGGCTACATACATTTCAAATCTTGCTTTTCTTCCACTATTTGCATACTTTGCTGACAAGTAACATGGGGCACACTCATGTCACAGTACAATCTCTGGTCTTGTGCTCTGAGTCACAACACAGGGTGGCTCAGCACAGTGGACAGTATTCCTGGAAGCCTTTCCTATACCAGAGCAACTAGTCATAACATACATAGAAGGGACTGGTAATCAATAAGCATATTCCACCAATGAATTGTGCGGGTGTCAAAGTGTATGTTTCTGCTGGGAATTTTAAATCTGTATCTTTCACCTATGAGTAAAGATAATTGAAAGTTATCTTATATCCCCAACTTAACTTTCCCTTAGTTAGATCCCCCAAAAGTCTACAGCTGCTCAAACATCTCTCATTTTGAAGGGAAGTGTGATGGAGGGGCTTTTGAAAGGGGAAGGGACAACAGTCTTAGCCAACTGTGGTTAAATTATCTCACTTTTTCAAGTTTTACAGAAAAAAAATATGAAGACGTCCCCAGGGCTCCTCTCAGCATTCTGGAAGGAACTCATCCAGTAGTGGATCCTCAGGCTTAAGCTTCATCAGCTTCAGGGTGTTCCTACTTCTACATATGGGTTTTCTTTATTTCCTTATAAAAACTTTATATTATGGAAATTTTCAAACATATACAGAAGTCATGATGATATATAATAACTCACCATATACTTATCACTCAGTTTCAACAACTATCATCTCAGGGCCCTTCCTATTTCCTCCATGGCCCTGTCCACTGTTCCCTTCCTTCCCCACACCACAATTATTTTGAAAACAAACCCTACACTTACATTTCACCTACAATTTTTTCTGTACATACATGTTTAGGTTTATATTTCTTATATGGGGTTTTATGCCAAATCTATTATTGGCCATAATTAAAATGAATGTTTTGACTTTTACAAGAATTATACTTATTTCTAGTATTTTCATAATAGGAACCAAATCGATTCAAGACTACTCACTTTTAACATTTACAATAAAGATGAGTGCTCACTTTGACAGCACATATACAATAAAGATGAGATTTCATTTGAACTGACAATGACCTTTTATTTCACAATAGAGCTGTGAATAAACTTCTGTTCCATGAACTCCCATTTGTTTTATTTGTATGGCTAATAATAGTCATTAATCAATCATCACACATATATACATACAAATCACACAGAAAGACACATGTAATTTTTCTTCGTGTATCTTACTTCTCTAGCCTAAACTGAACTAGAGTCTTCAATTATGGGTAAAAGTCTGTAAATAAGGCATTAGAGAAAGAAACAAGAAAAATACAAAAAAGTCATCTAACCTATTAATACTTAAAGGAACTTAGGCCACACCCCATCCCACACATGTGCAGATTTTTATATCACAGTTTGTTTATTATATCACCATCATTATATGTCATGTCATTTTCATATATCATAAAGGATGCATAAAATAAAAATATTTTGAAACCTAATTACTAGCATTTTAGTCAAAGTTGAGAGAAGGAATTTAAGTTGGCACCTTTAGTTCAAGGAGAAATTTATATGATTTCACTATTCTCACTAGTAAAATAAAGCCCGTTGGGACACACTGCCTTAGGGAATTTTCCTTTAGAGCCACAAAGGCTCCAACATGAGAAAAAAATAGTATTTTAATATGTTAGAGAGCACTGGTATGTGCCTTGGCTCAGGAATTGCTCTGATATTGAAGAGTTGTGATAAATTCCTTCGTAATTTGAGAGTATACCCTGGGCTTGAATCCAAGAATTCTGGGGTAAACAAGACAAGCATGGTCCCGACCTTCTCAGAACTTATGATCTACTGAAACAGACCACTATGCGAGGAAGCACAATAAAATGTGGTACTTACCACAGCAGAATAATTATAGGGGCTTCGGTAGTGCAGAGTAAAGGAGATGAATCAGGGGTGACCTGGGAAGTGGTTAAGGTGATGAAGCTGAGACTCAGGGTATTATTGTTGAGATTTCATTTTATTGAAAGGATAGCTCTGTGCAGAGGGGAGGAGAGATGGGGGGAGTCAATGCCAAGACAGGGAGAACAGGTAGAAGACCACTGCCATGAGTATGGGCAAGGGAAGGTGGCACCCTACACCAGGGCAGTGGCAAGGAAAATGGGAAGAAGTGGACAGATTCAAGAGTCACTTCAGAGTTAACATCCACAAAGTTTACTGATGGATTAGTAGGAGTGGGAAGAAAACAGGGAATACTGGATATGTGTCCTAGAAGCGAAAGTGGCAATTTTTGTTGTGTGAAGTTGGACAAGCAGTTAAGTTATTTGACTTGCAGATTCCTATTTCAGTTGATTCCCCAGAGACAGACAAACATCTCAAAGTAGAGCTTAGCATTGCACTTCATGAAATTTTGAAGGATGTGTGCAAGTGGTGTAATTACTGTTATAATTTAATGGGACTGCTAGGAAGCAAGCATGCCTTTGTGTGTTCAAAATGCTAATTGAATTATCTCTGACTTTAGTTTATATTCCTTAAGTACAAACTCTTAAGTCAGGCCAAAGGGATCACAGCTATGTTGTACCATGCTTAACTACTTTTTTTATAAGCAAGGATTTTTATTCCAAAAATAAACAGAGGCATACAGACATAAACCCATGAAGTATGTGGGTTAGTACTTTAAAGAACTATGTATTTGCACAAGGACCAGGAGAGCTTTCTTAAAAGGGACCAGGTCCTGGGAATTCTCTCTAAAAATGATTTATTTCTGTCAACATTCTTCTTCAATTTAAACATACACATTCACATATATTTAAATTCCTCCAGACATTTGAGTTTAAAGTTTTACTCCTGATCTACTGAGTAAATACCTTTAGCAAATAGGCAATAAATTAAGTGAAGGCAGCTTTTCTCTTTGAATATACCTTCCTCATACAAATCTCCATCTAAACACCTAAAGATTATTTGATAATATTTATTTCAAGATATTTCTTATATTTATATATGTATTGTGTATATATATAACATATATGTGTGTGTGTGTATATATATAACATATATATTACAAACGATGGAAATGTCTAAGATTTGCTGTTTTTTTTCTCGCAGAAGAGTTTTCCTCAGCTTTCTGACAATGTAGATTTCAAACTTTATAGATATATTTATAGAATCATTTTCAACAAACATTTGTTAAACACCTACTTTATATGGGTGGATATGCTAGTGTATGTCAATGTGTATCATCACTGTAATAAGTCAATTGTCAAAAAAATCAGACAACTTAACTGACAAATAATAATATTAAACAACCTCATGGCCACAAATGGAAACAGACTTAGGTGAACACGTTCTACCTTTCTATTTTATTTAGAGGACAACTAAGAACAAAAATAATCATTTAGAAAGATTGTTCCCTAGTGAATCATAGCAAGAATAGTCCCTTCTACAGCCCTGACAATACATTTTCCATAGAATTCTGATAGTCATCTTCAACAAAAAGATATTGTACATGGCCAGTGGCACAAGTCAAGTTATTTCACATCCCAAGTTGTTACTGAGTGCCCAGAATCTTAACATTATTTATATTTTCTGTAAAATAATCTTTAGTTTCCAGTAGGAGGTAACTTTGCATTAAATGATGTAACAGCACTTTGGAATATATATCCTATTAGTGTGTATCATATTAGTACATTATCCCTAATACAAAAATCTCATCTGTTAGTTTAATGGGAAGCTTTACTTTCTCCTCACTTATAACTTACAGAAAGACATGTTGAACAAGTTAGTTATGTCAATACATGTCTGTTAAGCTGTATTGCAAAAGGACTGGAAGAATTTCTTAAAATGCTCTGCTTACACTGCTGCTGCGTTAACATCGCTGACCCTATTAAAAACACACATGGACAGCTCTGTATTGGTAATATTTTGTATGATTTAAATGACAAGGTACCATAAAAGGGAGCCAAAATAGGTGTTTTGATGTTTCAGAAGCAATTCCCCGGAGCAGAGTGAGAGTGATTGTTAATTTGAAAGTGATGGACCTTTAAACCTGGGTTGGGAGATCATCATCATCCATAATAGAGTGAATTTTTTTGTGTAGCTGTTCTTCAAACCTTGAGGTACCAAGGAATCTTGCTGGTGTGAAGACTGGTTCATAAAAGCAGAAATCGCCCTGAGATGTGGTGAACCTGACCTTGTGACTTGACCTTTCAGTCAAGCGGCCCACCATACAACAAACAGCTGTCCCAATAACACAGCCCTTTGGCTCTCCCTTTACTACTCAATGAAATGTCATTGAGAGAACTTCTTATCTAGTTCTAAGTTTTGTTCCTCGGTTCCTGTTCCATCCCTGCCTTTACTCAGCTTCAAACATTTGGTCTCCACTTTCTGTCTTCTGTTTCCAGTCCCACATCTACACTTTGGGCAGATTTGGACACTTGGATTTTTGGCACCTTAACTTAGATGTGGTTTGAACTCACTCTGGTACCCATGAATCTGGCTACACCTCCACTAAAACTCTGGTCTCCAGGAGTTCTCTGCCTGACTAGTGTATCCATCAGACTCAACCCTGCCCAGACAGAGCAGAACAAACAGTCTGGCCTCTATCCTGTGAAGGTACTTTATCAATCAAGAGAGGCTTGAGGATGCTTCTGTAACCAACAGCTCCAAACTCTTCTGCAGTTTAAAGCAAAGGTTTATGTTTGGCTTATTCTATGGGCCCACCATGAGCCAGCTGTGACTCTACTCCAAATCACCCTCACTTAGAGGCTCCTCTTTTTGGAACTTCACTGGTCACATAACATGAGGAAGAAAGCATATTGTATTGCAAAGCAGTTCTTAAAGACTTGCCCAGAAGCATATTGCATTGCAAATCAGTTCTTAAAGACTTGCCCAGAAGTGATACATTTCCAGTCACAATTAATTGGCCAATGCATCACATAAGCATGCTTCATATCAGTAGGCACAAAAGATCCCACCCAAAGACAGGGGAACCAAAGATATTGCTGAATGATATTAACTTCTACTGTTACCAGAAAGGCATCCTGATCTAGACCCCAAGAGAGGGTTCTTGGATCTTGTGCAAGAAAGCATTGGGGTGAATCCATAGAGTAAAGTGAAAGCAAGTTTATCAGAGAAATAAAGAAACAAAAGAATGCTTACTTCTTAGGCAGAGCAGCCCTGAGGGTTGCTGGTTGGCTATTTTTATGTTTTTTTCTTGATTGTATGCTAAACAAGGGGTGGATTATTCATGCGGTTTCCAGGAAAGGGTTGGGGAATTCCTGGAACCAAGAGTTCCTCGCCTTTTTAGACTATGTAAGGTAACTTCCAAGCATTGCTATGGCATTTGTGAACTGTCATGGTGCTGGTAGGAGTGTCTTGTAGCATGTTAATGCAATATAATTAACATATAATGAGCAGTGAGGACGACCAGAGGCCACTTTCATTGCCATCTTGGTTTTGGTGGGTTTTGGCTGGCTTCTTTACTGTATCCTGTTTTATCAGCAGGGTCTTTGTGACCTGTATCCAGTGACACCAGTCCTGCCAACCTCCTAACTCGTCCTGTGACTAAGAATGCCTAAGGTCCTGAGAATGCAGCCCAGTGGGTCTCAGCCTTATTTTACCCAGCACCTATTCAAGATGGAGCCACTCTGGTTTGAACGCCTCTGACACTACCACAGGCACCAATTTTTAAGCCAAAATTTTCCAACCTTTTGTTCATGGAACTGAAATAGACCACAGTATTGGTTGCTTAGATCTGTTAACTCTCATCAAAACCCAAAGAAAGCTTTAACTTAATGTTTAATTAGGACATAAGAGGGATTGACTGAGAAGAAATAAATTCTTCTTAGAAAAACTTCTCCTCCTGGAACAACAACAGTCATTTGTAGCAATATATTAATAATGACAGCTAACGTTACATTTATCAGGCATTTGCTATGTACCAAGTATACTTTTAAGCACTTTATATATATTAACTCATTTAATCATCCAGCAATCCCATGATGTAAGTACCCTTTTGATTCTTGTTTTATAAACAACGAAACTAAGTCACAGTGATGTTTAGTAATGTGCTCAGGGTCAACAGCTATCATGGTTTACTGGTTGCTAATTTAAACATTAAATTATCAGCATAAATGTACAATGTGGTTGGTTCTTCTGATAACTCCAGGGTTTCTACACTGGGTCATTGTGAACATCTTGGCTTGTTATCTTTAAAGCAATGTCTTTCTCCAGGTTTCAGTAGACAAAATTTCTGGCACATTTCAAGAAGGAATGGACTGGTAATGGAAGGGTAAAAATGTGCAGGACTTCCACTTCTGGCTAGAATGTAGAAAGTCACAGGAGAGCATCATTCTCACCCTAACCACCAAAACAAGCCTGATAAGCTACAAAATCAAAATTTTATAAAATTCACCAGAGAGTGGAGGAGGCAAAGAAACATAAATGAACATGGTTCCAGAAAACAGTGAGCCTCTCATAGGTGAGAAGACGGCCCTAATTGTTCTCAATCTGAACAAAATGATGGGTGGAGAAGAAATCCACCCTGGAAGAGAACAAGGAGAAACTAGGCAAAATTTTAATGAAAGTTTAATGGTCATATGTGGTCTGGTGTGACAGATGAGAATGCTAAGGCGCTCAGCCACAGGGTCTGCCCTGACCCATCAAATCATTCCCACAGGTTGTCACCAAATGCTCAGAGTTTTGTGCCAAAGGCTGTGTGTTGGACTGTTTTTGCGTTGCTATAAAGAAATACCTGAGACTGAATAATTTGTAAGAAAAAGGGGTTTAATTAGCTCATGGTTCTGCAGGCTATACAGGAAACATAATGGCATCTGCTTCCGGGGTGCTCTCAGGAAGTTTACAATCATGGCAGAAGGCAAAGGGGGAGCAGGCACATCACATGGCCAGAGTAGAAGCAAAAGTGTGATGAGAGAGATGCCACACACTTGTAAACAACCAGATCTCACAAGAAGTCACTCACTATTGTGAGGACAGTACCAAGAGGATGGTGATAAATCATTCATGAGCAATCCACCCCCATGATCCAATCACCTCCCACCAGGCCCCATCTCCAACATTGGAGATTACAATTCAACATGTGATTTGATTGGGGACAACATCCAAACTATATCAAGCTGGGATAGGTAGAAAAAAGATATACCCGTGAGATAAATGAGGCCTTTCCTAAGTGCAAGGCAGCCACGTCCAAAAACAGAACTGAAAACTCCAGAAAGCACATCTGAGGCACTCTGGGCTCTGAGGTACTCAATGCATGGGTAAGTTGAGAGAAACCTATCTGTGATACTCCCACAAGTCAACAACAGAAAGACAACCCAATAAAAATGGGCAAAAGAGTTACTCAAAGAGATACCTCACAAAAGAAGATTGTATGAAAGACAAGTAAGTACACAAAATAGTGGCCAATATCTTTAGTTACCAGATAAATGCAAATTAAACCAAAATGTAAAACAGACAACATCAAATATTGGTGAGAATAGGAAGCAACCAGAACTCTTGTGCATTTCTATTTACAGTGTAGGCTGGGCACAGTGGCTCATGCCTATAATCCTAGCACTTTGGGAGGCTGAGGCAGGAGGAACTCTTGAGCCTAGGAGTTCAAGGCTGCAGTTCCAGGGCAACAGAGTGAGATCCTTCTCTAAACAAATAATTTTAAAAACCCACTAATTAAAAATGTTAAAATTCTAGTCAGAGTATGAAATAGTACAACCAATCTGAAGAACTGTTTGGCAATTTCTAATAGTTAAACATACATCCGCCCTAAGGCCCAGCAATTCCACTCCTAGGCAATTACTGTAGCTGAATGAAAATGCATGTTCATGAAAAGACTTATTTACTAATATCAAAATAGTCATGCATAATAGCTCACAACTGGAGATTACCTACATGCTCACCGATGTGTAAGTGGATAAAACTATGTTCATACAATTGAATACTATTCAGCAATAAAAAATATAAGTTACTCATACACCCCCAAAGATGGATGTTTCTCAGAAACATTATGCTGAGTGAAAGAAGTCAAACAGAAGAGTACATATGTATGAATCCATTTATATGAAGCTCTAGAACCACCAAAATAATATATGATGATAGAAATTAAAACAGTAATTGAAGTGACCCGAAAGGGGCCAAGAGACACTTCTGGCGTGGTAGAAATGTTATTTGGTTTCGGATGGTTAGTACATACAGTTCTCAAAACTTAACGGAAACAAAGTTTTGTGCAATTTATTGCAGCATAATTATACCTCAGTTTTTAACTGTACATGGTCAAATATTGTTATTTCAGAATATTGAGAATGAGTCAGCTCCAAATTCAGTCCATGATACAAGAGTTAAAAGCCAGGTCCTGCAAACCACCCAAGGTCAATATTTTAAAAATCATACTACTTTTCTTATTCATAGTGTTTAATGAATAGCTACAGACAAGACAGGGCTTGCTATAAAAAGGGCACAATCCCATACTTGATGAGTGATCTTTTCCTTTTATCTGTCTCTAGCCAGTGTTATCTCATGTTGATTCACCTAAAACCTGCTGATGTGTCACTGCTATAATCTCTCAGTGTCAGCCTATAATTGTTTAGGGTCAGCCTTTAATTCACTGGGGATTCCCACTCTAATCATGAAGAGCTTATCGATTGTATGGCTGGTGAGAGCTCTACCATTAACTGCTGGACTGTTTCATTATTGCCACTTCTGATCTCAAGTTCTCTATACAAGTCTGTGCAGACATTTTCCTGTGAGAGTCCTTTGAAGTACTCCAAACTGAATATAGGTGACTGTAAGTGAGAAAAGGAGCACCTCCTAGTCTTAACACTGCCTAAAATAGCACTTCTCACACTTTAATGTGCATACAAATCACCAAGGAATCTTGTTAAAATTAAGATCCTGATTCAGTAGGTCTGGAGTGGAGCCCAAGGTTGTGCATTTCTAACAAGCTCACAGGTAATGGGGCAATGCTGTTCCATGGGTCACATTTTGAGTTGTGAGGACCAAGTATTCTTTTCTCTATGGTTTTGTTCTCTGTTTCTAGAAATTGCCTCTCTCCATGTGTAGATTTGCAATTCAGGCTTTGATATTCGACAGCTTCAGGTTCAAACGTGCAAGTGAGGGTTCCAGCAGTGGACAGAGGATAGCTTTTGGGTTTCAAAATAAACATTTGGACAGGCATTCTAGTTTTTGTGTATTCACTCAAAATCAATTCATCTCCCCCAATGCGTTCCCATCATCAATCTGGAGGCTTTTCATTGACCAGCAGCTCCTGCAGGACAGGTAGCAGATCTTTCAGAATCATCTAAGACCAGAGCAGTGGGCCACATGCAGGAGCCTCGCCGACACTTCAGCTCCTGCTTCAGTCGGATAGCCAGGGAAGGAGGAATGTAGGTCAGGGAGTCCCTCTCTGGGATGGGCCAGAGCCTGCTTCAATAATCAGGTCGGGGAAAAGGGCTTCTTTTCCTGGTGGTTCTGCTGGGTGCAACGTTGCTCCTCAGGCAAACATAAAGGAAAACAGATTTTGCCCCAAAGTGACCTTTGGGCAATAGCATTACAAGAGATGGTAAGATTACAGTGACAGTATTATATCTGATATCCCATAGGGACATATTTTGAAAGTCTTAAATCTTTAAATAAATATTTAAGATGACAAAAATGTTGCAAAAATGCAAGAGTTCCAGACTGTATTTTTTAAAAATGTACTTGAATCATTGAATCTAAGCAATTCAGAATATTCATAAATCCCCCAACCATTTTCTTAAGGATTTATCATTTAGAATGAAACTTTATATTTAAAACAGGAAATATCAGTGCTTAATGTGGTGTGATATACACATGAGTTATTTCAATTGATCAGGTTTATTGTTAATTGGGTCAGTGGCATTAATCCTCAGGCATGCAAATACACAAACAACTAAAACTCATAGGCATATAAATGATGGCAAAAGAAGAACTCTTCAAATTGTTCATACTTTTGCTAATTTAACAAGATGGACTAGTCATGGTATGATGATTAGGAGTTGCAAACTTTACATAGCCTGCTCAAAATGTAAAAATAAATTCTAAGTGAAAGCAGCCAGGTAAGTGCTTCCATTAAGGTACAGGGATCCATCCATTCACAGAGATCTGGAGATTTATTAGGAAATAGGGACTTCAAGGTGCTCAGCTGGGATACCAAGTACTCAGCAAGACAGTTACATAAACATGAACCAATAGTCAACTATTTATTTTATTTTCACTACTTGTCATCCCTTCTAGAAGTCTTCCTTTGCCATCCTAGGGCATTTTACGATAGTGGTTCAAGGCACTACTCAACATTTGACTGGGATTAGTCCAATATGTTGGTGGTGATCATAAAATGCATGTTCTCAGGCAAGGCAAATTTTCCTAACACGGGTTTAGCTAAAGAATCAGAACTTTTCTCCACACTCAAAATGAACAGTAATAAAATCTGAAAGTCATCAGATATCTGAGGATAAGCAGAGATAAATTATTATAGAAAAGCACTGGGTTCTTTTGCAATATAGTATCATTACCATCATCTCTGTCATTATCACCATTATTGCTACCATCATATACTATTGATAGTACAATAAATGGGAGAAGACTTATTAAAAATAATTTTGGTAATAACTATTAAATCTTTATAATTCATATACCATTTGAGTCAGCATTTTTCTCTCCAAAATATCTATCCTGAAGAAATACACATGCAAAAAAAGCATGGAAAAGCTTAATATTATAAAATGTCAATCCTTGCCAATAAAAGTCCACTGAAAGTCCAAATAGGATTTATTTTGAGCAAATTGGCAAATGAACTCTAAAATTTACATAGAAATATTGTTTAAAACAAGGAAAAACTGCAAACACCCTAAGTAATTTCGAAGACAATTCATTTAACAAATGTTTATCAAGTGTCTAGTATGTGCCAAGTATTGCTTTAGCCAAAGGGATAATAAAATAAAACTTTGGTATGCAGCTATGAAAGAGCACTAGGCTGAATATAATAAGAAAATAATTATATAGAAAAGAAAAGAAAGGAAAATAATTTATATGGAAAAAAAGAAAATAATATAAAAGTACACTTAATAGATGTGAAAAAACGTGCAAGACATGTTGTAAAGTTAAAAAATCATAGTGCAATATATGCAAAAATGCTATTTTTAAAAAAAATTATCTTGATCTGAGCATATAAATATATACATGCACAGAAAATAACTAGTAAAACATGTTATTAACAGGAGATGGATGATTACTTCTGGAGAGAAAAGTGGAATTGAGTGAGTCAAAGAAAGTTTTATGTAATATTTGGACTTTTACCAGAACAATATACTTATCATATGTACACCTGAAATATATCAGGCTACCTAAAAAGCACTGATAAAACATTCCTTGGGACAATCTGGCCTAGAATAAACTGCACTTAATACAATGTTTTCAAATTCATATCATTGCTAGTCATTTTTCTAGGAGTTTAAATTCTGTAGGCTGATTGTAGACAAAGTTTATTTATTTATTTAATTATCTAGTGGTGGAGGGGGATCACTGAAAAGTAACTATAATTTTTTAAAGGCTTATTTTTGAGTAGTTCTAGGTTCACAGCAAAATTAAGAGGAAGATACAGAGATTATCCATATATCCCTGCAAAATGTATTTTTATTGGAAGAAAAGGCGGGCAGGCAGATAGGTATGACAGAGAACAAACTCGGATGATGTTTACCATCAGTTAAACTTGGATTCTCATCTTTATTATGGTGCCTGGTAAACATGTGTACCCTCAGAATGTACGCTTTTAGTAGAAAATAATGGGACGCCTAACAAAATATGACTTAAACAACAGAGATTTGTTAACTCACACAACCAAAAATCGAGAAACAGAACAGTGCCAGGCAGGGCAATCTCAACCACTCTCCCTTGACTTCTTCTTCGTAGTTGAAAGGTGGCTGCTGCGGTTTCAAACAAATACTGCATCTTCACAAGACAGCAGTCCAATGTAAGAAGGAATGAGGATTTTTATTTATGCAAGTCTTTACTTCATCAGAGAGAATACATTTTCCCAACAGCATCCACAAATTTCCCCTTACATTTAGTTGGCCAGAACCAGGTCACATGGCCACGTTCAAATCAATCACTGGAAAAGAGAAGGAATACCATGTTTGACTTAAACCCAATCATATTCCATACCCTGGGGCTGGGCCCTCTTTCCTGATCACAGAACTATGTGATACCTGCAGTAAATCTGGATTCCTCTCTTAACAAAAGAAGAAAAAAAAGAAATCACCATTGAACACCCAAACAATCAAATTTGCTACAATAAGTACTTAAAGATTCAGTTTGTTCATCTGTAAATTGGGCCAAATGACTTATTCTCATAATTGCTTGAAACACTAACTGAAATTGCATATGTAAAGCACTTGGCTTATACTAGCTGTTTGATGAATGCCAGTTTTCTCCTTCCACCTCCTTCATCAATAATTCTAACATTATTTCAACAAGGAGCAATTATTACAACAGGAGGAGGAACATTAAAGGAGATCAGAATTGGGATTCTCTACACCCAAACAGAAAGATGATCCTGGAGCAGTGGTTCTCAAACTTGAGTGTAGACCCCAACACCTGGTGAACCTGTTAAATCACAGATTCCTGGGCCCCACCCCTAGTAGGTCTAGGGTGGACTCTGAGAATCTGCATTTCTAACAAGCTCCCAGGTGATGCTAATGATGTTGTTCAGGACAACTCTTCACAAAGCCACTGCCCCGTAGTGAGGCATGAGCCATGGGCATGAATGTTGGCATCAGTTGTTCTCTGAATCCCCATCAGCGAACTCAGGGCCAACCCCAGCCAAGGACACTGGGGAGCAGAGCTGTGAAATGTATGGCATTTCTGAATAGTTTCAGATTATTTCCTGGCTGCAGAACTTCAGACTGAAAGACTTTATTTGGGGATAGGCCCCTTCAGGTAAGTTTGAAAGGAGAAGAGGAAGGCCACCTACCAACACAAGCCAGCTACGCAGTCGCTCACCTGCTAACTTCCCAACAAAGGGAGAACAAAATAACAAATACTCAAATTCTAAATGCCTTTAAGGGTTTACAAGTATTTCAAACAAATTACCCTTCCTCCTTTTATGCCTGAAAAAAACATTTAAGCAGAGACCCCAAGATTTTAGGGCTCTTTTGCTTCTTTGCCAAAGGACAGTTCTCCTTGATTGGGCTCCGTCACAAAATCCAAGAGTGGAGCCCCAGACAAACTGGCTAGACGAGCCTGCTGTCAATTGCTTTGCCAACAATGGACCAAAGAAGTGGATTAGCAAAAAAATTCTTTCTGTAATTCGATGCAACAGATTTTTCAAAACAATATTTTAATTTGCATACCAAGCCAAATTCCCTCTCAGAGGAGAGATAGAATGCATTCCATTGTGTAAGACAATACTCATTCATTCCCACTCAATGATGTCAGTGCTCAGCAAGCAATGCTCTTTCTGCAATTCTGTTTCTTGCCTTTAAGTTTCTATTATAAAATTTTAACCACTTCAGAATCATGCAAGATGTTGCAAATCTTTCTGTTATCGTTTCTGCAAAACCAAAAGAGACAAGGCTGTCACCAACTGCCTCACGCACAATTATTTAATCATTTTTTCCTCTTGGTATGAATAGGATTTCTGAAATCCATCTTTACCTCCTCCCAGGACTTTCTTCTCATAGGAATACTGATTTGGATAGTTTACTTTTGCCAGCTTTTAATGTTCAGGGAGCAGTCTTATTGTTTGCTGAAATGATAGGAGGCATTTCAGGGTTGTAAGGCTGAACCCTGGTAGGAATTTTGAGGTTAATGGGAAACACACTGGGCATTTTCTTAGTTAGGGGAAATACTCTGGCACAGGGAAGATTAAGAACAAACTGCATTCTAACACATAAATGATATAAAATGGCGTGAAGTAGCATAGCATGGCAGGGAGATTTTGGCAAGAGCTTGTTTACAGGATTACATGAAAAACATACCAAGTTAAAAAAACACAATGTTCGTTCTCTCTCTCTCTCTCTCTCTCTCTCTCTCCGTACAAACTTACCTTCCTGCCCTTGTTTTTTTTTTTTGTTTTTTTTTTTTTGAGTTTTATTTAAGACTCAGGGAATGCATGTGCAGGTTTTTTACCTGGGTATATTGCGTGATGCTGAGGCTCAGGGTACAAATGATTCTGTCACTCCAGATACTAAGCCTACTACCTGATATGGTTTAGTTCTTCATCCCCACCCAAATCTCACCTTGAATTGTAGTCCCCATAATCTCCATGTGTCAAGGGAAAGACCAGCTAGAGTTAACTGAATCATGGGGGTGGTTTCCCCATGCTTTTCTCATGATAATTAGTGAGTCTCACAACATCTGATGGTTTTATAGGTGCCTGGCATTTCCCCTGCTTGCACTTATTCTCTCTCCTGCCGCCCTGTGAAGAGGTACCTTCCACCATGATTGTAAGTTTCCTAAGGCTTCCCCAGCCATTCAGAACTGTGAGTCAATTAAACTCTTTCCTGTGTAAATTACCCAGTCTGGGGTATTTCTTCATAGCAGTGTCAGAACGGACTAATACAGTACCCAGTAGTTAGTTTTTCAACCCTTTCCCCATTCCCTCCCTCCCCTCTCTAGTAATTCCCAGTTTGTATTGCTGCCATCTCTATGTCCATGGATACCCCATGTTCAACTCCCACTTATAAGTGAGAACATGTGATATTTAGTTTTCTGCTCCTGCATTAATTTGCTTAGGATAAACTGTCTACCTATTACATATCTCAAAATTTTAATATTAAAGAAAAAATTGAATTTCTGTTTGAACTCCAACTGTGTGCTACTTCTTTTAATTGTGGAAAGCTTGAAAAATATAGCACAGTGAAGAAAAGAAAATAATACAGCATCAACCAGCCAAAATTAGCAACTGCTCACACCTATTCAATAAAACTTAGCTATTTTTAAAATAAAGAAGAGCAGTATAATTTTTAAAAACCCTTGATTTTTTTGTGCCCCATTTGCCTTTTCATTATTTAACTTGTTGGGTACTCTTCCAATACACAGGTTTTTAATTTTCTTTCATATACATCTTAATTCCATAATATATCCCAAAACAATACATAATATAGTCTTGCATGTTTTCTAGTATCTACATAAATGCTATTGCAAATAGTATTTATGATACTGAAAGTTGATTTTTTTCATTCAGTGTTATACTTTTGAGTCTATTTTCTTTGATACATACAAATCTAGGTTATTTTTAATGATGGCATAACATTCCATTCTATGATTATACTACAGTTTATCTTTTAGTGAGCTAATGAAACCTTCAGCTGCTTTCCATTTTTCACCATTACAAACAGTTCTGCAATGAACAGTATTGTCCATGTTTCCTAGGCACTAGGGGAAGAGGTTTTCTTGGGACTATATTAAGGACAGAACTGCTTGGTCAAAACATCTGCACATTTTCGACTGTGCTAGATATTATCAAAATGCTCTCCAGAGAGGTGATAGCAATTGGTATTCCAACTGGCAGCACTGAAAGTTTCTGTTTTCCCTAATTCTTGTCAAAACTCTAACTATATATCATATATATCATTCTTAAATTATTCCATTCACCCAAGAGTCCCTGGTAAACAACCAAGGTGAGTTTTCTACCCACACCTGGGATGACACTGCACCAAGTGTCTCTTCCTCTCCTCTGCACCCCCAGCATAGAAACAGAGTGTCTCTTTTGAGTAGAGAACTGCTTTCCCACACAGTGGGGTTATTAGTCATGAAGCTATGAAGGAGCTTCTTTCTATGTACAGTGATTGATCCAAGGGTTGGCATCAGAACATGGCCAACCAGACTTTCTCTTTTGGGGTTAATATGTACAATGGGAGAGAAAATATCTCCCTTCTTTAAAGAACTTTAGGAGTGAGGACCAAGTTGTTTTTGCTCACCTAAGGATGAAGCCATGGAGAGGAAGAAAGAATCAAGATTATAGAAATTCCACCCCTTGGTACATGTCCAATTGAATTGAAAACAGAAACTCAAACAGTTATTTGTACACCAATGTCTATTTCAGCATTATTCACAGTGCCAAAATATGGAAACAACCCAAATATCTATCTACCAATGGATGAATAAACAAAACGTGGTATAGACATATAATGAAATATTATTCCACCACAAAAATAAATAAAGTACTGATTCATGCTTCAACATGGATGAACCTTAAAAACATTATGCTAAGTGAAATAAGCCATACTCAAAAGGACAAATATTGTATAATTCCACTTATATGAAATACCTAGAATAAGCAAATGCATAATGACAGAAAGTACATTAGAGGTTACCAGTGGCTTGGGGAGGGGGGAATTGGGAAGTTAATGCTTAATGGGTATGAAGTTTCTATTTCATATGATGGAAAAGATTTGGAAACAAATAGTCATGATGGTTTCATAACATTGCTAATGTAATTAATGCCATTGGATTATACACTTAAAAATTATTAAAATAGCATTTCATGTTTTATATATATATATTTTTATCACAATAAAACATTTTAAAAGGCACAAGATTACTGAAAATTTAAAAAGGAAAAAAGATTAAATGGATAGATAGATATACAGACAAACAGAAAGACACATATGTATATCTCCTTACCACATCATTTGACTCCCTGGATCATACCATGCCTGAAGTCTGCACTAATTCTTTTCACTTTTAGTGACAAAACACAATACATTCTACTTTTTAATCTATTTTGAATTGGCTGGCACTAGAAACTTAAATAATTCTAGATCCTATTTTTCAGGCATAATAGTGTACAGTTAGGAAGGAAAAAGATACATCTTGAAATCTGTTTAGGTTCTAAAAATTTTATTTAAACCCCTGATATTAGCAGAAAATCAACCAAATCTTATTCTAGTCATGTACGTGTGTGTGTGTGTGTGTGTGTGCGTGAGTGTGTGTGTGCGTGTGTGTTAGCAGAAGCTGGTAATAGCTTGGATAAACATGATTTCATAAGTTCAGCACTTTGGGAGGCCGAGACGGGCGGATCACGAGGTCAGGCGATCGAGACCATCCTGGCTAACACGATGAAACCCCGTCTCTACTAAAAGATACAAAAAAAACTAGCCGGGCGTGGTGGCGGGCGCCTGTAGTCCCAGCTACTCCGGAGGCTGAGGCAGGAGAATGGCGTGAACCCGGGAGGCGGAGCTTGCAGTGAGCCGAGATCGGGCCACTGCAATCCAGCCTGGGCGACAGAGCGAGACTCCGTCTCAAAAAAAGAAACAAAACAAACATAAGTTCATTTAGCTGCTTGTTACAGGTCTAGCCCAACCATAGTTTTTCCAGATACATTTCTCCTTTGGTTAATGTGCGAAAAAGAATTAAGTGACAAACTGAAGGGGATAAAGAAGAGAGTCCACAAGGATGAGAAGATGAACAGTAAAAGTGATTATTTTATTCTGCTACCAAACAGAAAATGAAATGATCCAAAATTCTAAGGCAAAAATAATTCTCATATTTTAAGCATTTATAGTGACCTGGAGAGTGGGTGCTCCCTTTCCAAAAGTCATCATCTCTTTTAGAAGATACCAGGAGTCTCCTCCTTTTTTACAAAGGCAACTAATCATTATTCTCCTGATGTCACTTGTCCTTTATAGTAAAGAAATTGACAAGGCCTCAGTGGAAAAAAAGAAGAAGGGGCAAGGAAAGGAAGGAAGGGAAGAAGAGAACATCTCCTTGATTTTTATTTTCCTTTAGTTTGACATTTCTGTCTTCACATAAGTTTAGCAACAGACAACATAAATATAGATAGAACAAAATAATTAAGGATTCACAAAACTAGATAGATAATTTTTGCATTGAATGAATTATTGAAAACAAAAACAATTATACTTTGAATCTAACAGTTTCTTCTTTTCAGAAATTACACATATAGCAACTGGCAGACTGGCTTGTAATCTTGGTCATGATATGATAGAATGAAGCAAAAAATAAAATAAATTTGCAGAGTTAAGCTGTAGCCTTAAAAGTATTATTTATTGTAGAATTTCCTTAAGGACTTAAATATGAGTGGTGAACAACAAAGTTGTAAGACAGCCCCAAATAATTGAGTGTTATAAAAATTGCAGAAATGCAACAGTCTTCAGAACAGGCAAGAAAGAGAGAATGGATTTGTGTGTATGGAGTAGGGAGAGAGAAGCAAATTGGCAGACGCTAGTGACTCCAATAGGCAAAATTCTGATAGTTAATAATAGGTTAGATTGCTTTTATAAGTGTTTCCACAATGGCCAAGTTTCAGAAATGTAAATTCAAAAGGAAATTCGGTAAAATACAATAAAAACGAATTATTTGTTCACATGAAAAGAAAAATGCAAACAGAAGGAATACTGCAACATTATGAAAGTTGAAACATTATTTTTCCCATGAATTTCTTTCTTTTTTTCTTTCCTTTCTCTTTTGTCTTTTTTTTTTTTTTTTTTTTTTTTTTTTTTTTTTTCTTTTTTTTTTTTTTTTTTTTTTTTTTTTTTTTTTTTTTTTGGCTCTGAAATAGCTCCACAAGGACTGAAAGAAGCAGGAGGAAAAAGGAAGCAGGGGATCTCATTGAAAAACAAACAGAGTTTCCAAAATTCATTTATGCTTTTCTTCATCCAGTTTAGTCCTTTTTCCATCTCTTTAAATGCTTGTATGGGTGCTTTTTCTGCCTGGTATTCATAAGCAAGACATTTTGAAATATATAGCTTCATACCAATAACAGGGTGGGGTGGGACACCACACAAAGGAGCTTGCCTTCCAAATATAAGCACAAGGAACTGCCTCTTGAAATCTGTAACATTTCCAACTCTGGGCAGGCACAGCTGGCTTCATGTGTCAGTGCTAGGTAAGATCTTCCAAAAGGAAGCAACATGAATGGACTACAATGTATAGTCCATATCTTTTTATAACACAATTGAAAATATTAGCTAATTTTCCACTTCTGACATTGCGTGGGTTTTCAGTATGCTTTACTTTCATGGTAGCTCAGTTGAATGAATAATGCCATAGTTAGAGGGAAAAATTATTCAGCAGAAAGGAGGGACAAGTAGGGGATAGGAGGGATAACTGACATGGAAAGTCATTTGATATTCCCAGTTAAGCTTCAGAATTGGGGTTTTGAGAATAATTCCAAACAAAATCCAGACATTGGTTTGGAAAGTGTTTCTTTAATCTGTGTTCTACTTCTGTGGCATTCCAACGAATGATATCCCCAAATTATAAAGGCTTTCTTCAAACCAAATTTCCTGTGAATTGGCAATAATCAAAGTTTAATTGGAGACAATGTGATTAATGTTGAGAAGGATATATTTGCTCTGAAACTTCTGGAGGAAAACCTATTCTGGTTTGGTAAAATAAAATATGAACCATAGTCATAAATGATTCATCCTACAAGGCAGTTCTATGATACATTTGAGGGCTCATTTAAATACTGACATTTTCCCTTGTAATATTAGGCTATAATAATTAAATGTGTTTCAGGGAGTTGGATTCTTTATCTAACATCCATTTTAATTCAAAGTCACGGTCTTAATTTCCTTTGCACAGCTCTGAATTGAGGTAGGAGGTGGGACTTGACTCCGGAGGTGGGGCTCTCAGACCCCAGATGAAATTGAGGACTAGCTAAAACAGGGA
The DNA here is from genome assembly GCF_008728515.1 of Papio anubis. Classification (NCBI taxonomy): domain Eukaryota; kingdom Metazoa; phylum Chordata; class Mammalia; order Primates; family Cercopithecidae; genus Papio; species Papio anubis. Next base: position 135,064,694 of record NC_044996.1, read on the forward strand.
CGAGTGGAAGCAGCTTTCCACAAGACACGCCCACAGTGTGCCACATCAGCTTACCATTGCCATGTCAACACCCAGTTGTTACTACCCCTTTCCATGGCAATAACCCAATGACCTGGAAGTTACCACCCCCTTTCTAGAAATTTCTGCATAATCTGCCCCTAATTTTGCATATAATTAAAAGTGGGTATAAATATGACTACAGAACTGCCTCCAAGGTGCTACTCTGGGCACACTGCCTATGGGATGGCCCTGCTCTGCAAGAAGCAGTACCTCTGCTGCTGCTGTACGTTACAGCTTCAATAAAAGTTACTGTCTAACACAACTGGTTCACCCTTGAATTCTTTCCTGGACATAGCCAAGAACCCTCCTAGGCTAAGCCCCAATTTGGGGGCTCACCTATCCTGCATCATCACCTCATTTTCTCCTCATTTAAGCAGATAGGTTACTGCTTCTATTCATTGGCTCACTATTTACAAGCAGAGAGCTATGAAATTGTTGCATATGTACATCAATGAGTATCATTTGTGGAATAGGCACTCTAGCTGCTTTGTGTATTACCTAATTTAATCCTCAAGGCAGTGTTTTCATCTTCATTTCAGAGAGAAAAACACAAGTTTCTGAGGTATTGAAAAACTTGACTGAGGCTAGATTCAAACCCAGAACTGATACCACCACAGTTTGCACTGCATGCAATTTTCACTGTGCTATGCTATCTCCAACTGAAAGGAGTTGGCAATACCATCATAAAGGGGACTATGTGAAACTACCAACTAAATGTTCATTGAGGATGAATAGAACAAGCTATATCAGATTAAAGATTTTTCTCTAAAATATTACCTGCAAGAGCTTTAAAAAATATTCTAGAACTATAACCACCCCCTTATCCTAAATCACTAATATTAGTTATCTACATTTAAACTATTGGAAGTTTACTTTTTAATATCCTAATTAAGTGCTTATTAGTATTTTTAGAAATATAGCAATTACTACTTAATAAAATTAATAAAAATTGAAAGTATAAACAAACTTTAAGTTTTCAATAAAATACTTATATTGGACCTGAAAAATATTTCCTACAAGAAATCAAACACAGTCTCCTCGTCATCCTTGTGCCTGTTTTCCTCTTTACTTCTGAGAAGATCTGGTAATTTATCACAGGGCAATATTGAGAAAGAGAGGAGGAGAAGCAGTTGTGTTTAACCTGAGAATAAATCAGCACACTCCTGCCACCACTGTCCAGCAGCCCTGCTGGGGTCCAGGAGAGGTGCTGGGAATATTTCAGTTGCACTGCCTAATGTGGTGAAATTGTGTCTCCAACTCATAAATGCTGAATTAGCTACCTCATCTCTCTTTCTGGTATTTCACAGGGGAGAAAAGTGAAAACAAGGAGTCCTTAGATCAGACCTGGGAATAAAAGAGGAGGACTTGTTCACCAACTTAAGAATCTGAAAAAAGTATTTTCTTTTTATTGAATAGGGAGATATAAATATATTTATAAATAAACATTTTTATGTGATTGAAATATTAACTATCACCAGACTACAATGTGGTATCTTTTTAGCAGACAGTAACACATATTTGAAACAAGGTTCTCAAATGCCATTGTGATTTTCATGATTCTAATAATGAAGTTCTGTTCTATCTTGTATGTTTACCCAAATGATAGCCCCAGAAGATAATTTGTAACAACATATAGAGCTTATGGTATGCAAATTAAAGTGGAATAATATTCAAGCACCTTTTCTACGTAAGTCCAAATCCATGCCTCCATATTTTCTTGTGTATGATTGAAATGATCTTATTAGATCTTAAGAACATAAAATAAGGTAAAGTGTGATCATCATAGGAAGCATATAATATGAAGGTATATAGATTTTAAAATAATATTCTGAGTCCTTCCAAATCCCACAATTTTGTTAACAGTCTGGCATACATTTTTCTACCTCTCTCTACATCTTCTCGGGCCCATTGTACCATGTACCTACATTAAAAAAAAAACAAAAACTTTTTAAAAACTTTAAAAAAAATAGGACTCTATTACTCCACAGTTTGCTTCTATCATTTACCAAAAAATCTTTGATATATTTCTGATTAATACATAAAATGATTATATTTTAATGGTTACCTAATGCTTTGCAGTATGAATATACAATAATTTATTAAAATGTTCACACTTTTATAGGCACTTTGGCTATTTCTAGTAATCAACTTCCATGAACAATAATTTCTAGTAATTTCTTCAATGCTACAACAAACAATGCTACAATAAACATCCCTTGCTCTATATATACAGCTATTTGTAATTTTATTTCTGTAGAAATGTCTCCAAATTAGGAGTATTGGGTAAAGTACATGTCCATTTTAAAATTAATAGATACTGCCAAAAATCAATAGCTATTTATGTTTGGCTTAATGTGGATACAAATGTTCACATATAGAAATATTTACAGATATGTGCATATACATGGCTTACTTTGCAAACATATATTTCCTAGCTCTGCCAGATGAAAGCGCCTACTAGTAAAAATCCAATTTAGCACCCAGATCTTCGTTTCTAATGTCATTCTCAAATAAAAGAAACCAGGGAGTTTTGGAGAGATGGCTAAGCCTGAAGCTGGTGCAGGAAACACACAAAATGAGCCTGGCACATCTTGTAGTGCTAGAAGTAAAGAAGTGCCAAACAAACAAACAATCACAATCATGAGACTATGCCAAAGGGACACAGGAGCCAAGTCAAGAAGCTCCAAACGGCCACAGCTAGGACAATTTGAGCAACAAAATAAATAAAGTAGCATTGGAGTACAATGTTATTTTGTACAATGGAGTACAAAATAAATATCCATGAGTCCAAACTGTTATGAATAAATAACTGAATAAAATCCAAACAGTATTGGATTATAACCAAAAGTATAAAATAAATATCCATGAGTCCATACTGATATAAATAAATAATTGAATAAATAAATACATGGGAGAACAGACAAATCTTACATGCAGAAGATTTCCAAATAATTCACGTAGATCTTCTGTCCCTGGGGGGTAGAAGATAATTTCCCGCTCCTTAAATATGATCTATGCTTAGTGACTTCCTTCCAAAGAAAGTAGTATGGAAAGGGCCAAAAGACAGAATAACTTAGCAGTGGAGAAACCTGACAAACACTACTCAGCCAGGTGATCAAGCTGAATATCCACACTGCAAAGTCACATTGGTAGTATGTGCCACTGATATAACGTGATGAGAAGGGTATGTCAATTCCGTGGTCTTTCTCCCAATAACCCACAGCCCCAGCTAATTATGAGAAACATCCAGATGAATCCGAATAGAGGGAAATTCTAGAAAATACCTGTCAAGGTCATCAAAAATAAGAGAAGTCTGAAAAACCATCACAGCCAAGAGGAGGCCAAAGAGACATGATAACTAAATACAATGGGGTATCTTGGATGAGATCTTGGGTCATCAAAAGGACATTAGGTAAAGATTAAAGAAACGTAATAAACAATGGGTTTTAGTTTTAATGTTTCAATATTGATTTGTTACTTTTGAAAATAATACCATGCTAATGTCAGATGTCAATATTAGGGGAAACTGGGTGCAGAGTATATGGAAACTCTCTCTGTACCATCTTTGTAACCTTTCTGTAAATGTAAAAATATTCTAAAATAATAGTTTTATTATTTTAAATAACAGTAGTTTTAAAAACACCAATTAAAGTGGAATTGAAAGAAAAATATAATAGCAAGAAAAACTACGAAATACTTCAAAATACATTTTTTTTTTTTTTTTTTTTGAGATGGAGTCTCAATCTGTCACCCAGGCTGGAGTGCAGTGGCCAGATCTCAGCTCACTGCAAGCTCCGCCTCCCGGGTTTATGCCATTCTCCTGCCTCAGCCTCCCGAGTAGCTGGGACTACAGGCGCCCGCCACCTCGCCCGGCTAGTTTTTTGTATTTTTTAGTAGAGACGGGGTTTCACCGTGTTAGCCAGGATGGTCTCGATCTCCTGACTTCGTGATCCGCCCGTCTCGGCCTCCCAAAGTGCTGGGATTACAGGCTTGAGCCACCGCGCCCGGCCTCAAAATACATTTTTAAAAGCAGGTACAGAACCTACATGAAGAAAACCATAAAATTATATTAAGAAAATTAAAACAAGATTTTCTACAGGAAGAATTCCTTTCTGGGAAGACTTAAGGTCACAAAAAAGCCAAGCCACTGGTTTAATACTATTTCCATAAAAGTCCAAGCAAAGTTATTTGGAATGTGGGACTTTTTTTCTTCTTGATAGAGGGTTGGGAGGTTGAATCAGATCAAAACTGATTGTAAAGTTTCATGAAAATTGCAAGAAAATTTTAAAATGTAATAATGAAGATTTGCTTAATAATGTTTTAAAACATATTATAAAGTTACTATAATGAAAGAGTGTGGCATTAACATGACAAAAGACAAAGAGATCAGTATAACAGAATAGAAAATCCAGAAAGAGATCCAAATATATATAGCATGTGTATATACACACACATACACACGTGCATGCGCACACACACACACATATATGAATTTAATGTCTGTTAAAGCAGTCATTCCAATTCAAAAGGAAAGGAATAGATGATGCATTTCGAAGGGAGAGAAGAAAGGAGGTAAATAGAACACTACAAGCCAAACTCAAAAGCAAAAGTGCATACAGCATTCCAAAAGGACTGGACATTTGAACAAGAGCACAGGGAGCAGTTTGGGATGAGGGAAAGCAGATAGGAGTATCTTTGGAGAAGGTTAAAATGCCAGGTAGTGTTTAGGCTTTATCCAATAGTGAAAGGACCACTAAGGAAAGATTTGATTGAGACAGAGTTGGGAATGGGAGGAGTAGAAGACTAACTTATTGAGTACTGACTGTGTCTTAGGTTCTGGGAAATTGACACAGGAGGTCATTTACTCCTCATTACAACTGTGTGAGCTTGGTAGTTTTCAATTAGTAGTTTGCTGTTGTTCTTGTTAGCATTCCTCCCATTGTTTTATTTTTTGTGGTAATACTTACACTGTTACTTTGAAATATTGTCTTCATTTTTAAATATAGAGACAAGAAGTAATCATGTTAATAGTTTTATGTAAAAAGATTTTCCATATAAGAGAACAAAGTTATGATTATAAAACAAAAGAAGAAAAAAAAACAGTACTGTTCACTTGAGTTGGAAATGTTAATATGAGCTCACAAGTTTAAAAATATGTATTTTCTGGCTCTGTCAACTAAAATGACCTAGGAGCAACAGCATTCTGGTAGAAAGAAGTGCCCAAGTCCCTAGATTTTGGCCTCTAATTTCATTCCCCCACTGAAAGGTACTAGTGTTCCTTGGAGAGATAGTCAACTCAAAGTCTGGTGTAGTGGAAGAGAAGATACAAGATGAGCCTGTAACACCATGTAGTGCCAGAAATCAAAGAAGATTTCAAAGATAAATAGGGTAATTTCAGAAGGAAACTAGAACCAGCTTAAAGAGGCTCCTACTAATCTATGATGAAAACATGAGCATCAAAAAGAGTAACTGCAGTTAAGTGTCCTTATTTTATAAGTAATAACTATAGAAATTCAAGCTGGGGGAAATTCAGTAATTTTTCCAAGGAAATGCAGCCTGTAAGTAGAGTCAATGTTGAATATGAGTTTTTGTGACTCCAAATCAGTGTTTCTACCATACACCATGCTTCTAGAGCAATGTTTAACTGAAGAGAAAAGCGCAGAATGGAGGAGAGTAGAAAGATGTAGCTAGGAGGAGGCAGGTCAAGAACCCAAATTTATCTTTCACTGGAAGAATTTTCTAGTAAATAGTCCCATTCAACAAGACAAAAGGATGATTACAAATATCCAAGCAGCAGCTGGATAAGATGACCTTTTAGAGAAACCACTAAGGTCCCTCCTTGGAATTAATATCCAGATGTCCCAAGTGCTCCTGCTTCATTGTGGCGCTTCCCTTTAATATCCCAAGAGAAGTGGTCAAATTCCCATCCCTTGTCACAGTATATTTCCCTGCCCAGGTATCTTTGACATGGAGATTCCTAAAGATAGTTGTTGACTATTCCTTAAGTTCATTCACTCGTGCCCTTAAGGCTATAGCCAGCCCTGGAATTTAGCACCTTAATGTCTCACAAGCTTTCCCAGCAGGCTGCAATAACTGTTCTCACAACTTTGTCTCCTACAGAGACATTGACCACTCCTTTGATTTCAGAAAGCACCACTAAGACCAGGCTACAGGGTTTAATAAGACTTCACTGACCACAGGAGGCTAAAAGGAGAGAACTGTTATGCAGAAGAGAAAATGTAAAACTGGATATGAAATGGTGTAGCTCCCAGTGCCCACTACGTTGCAGAATTGAGCCCACCTTCCCCACCCCCACCTACTCTTCCTGGAAAGGCTTTTGACCGTTGCCTCTCCCATACCCACACTCTCCTGGGACCTAAAGAGAGGCAACAAAAGTTTATCCTTGATTACCAGCCTCAGGTATGCCTCCTGTGAGTGTACATCTCTGACCTACAACGAAGAATGATTATGCAGATGGCTTAGAGTTATGACTTCTCTTTGGCATAACTAAAAGAGTTACTGTGGTTGTCTCTATTCCCCCACAACTAAGGAGCCCTGATCCTCAATGGAGAATCAAGCATCCATTTCTAGCAACAAAATAAACCACAGAAACTTCAACACTAGGGTGTCTTTTTCTCCCAAGACTCAAATATTGCAGGATTAATTTCTTCAATTAAGGCCCAGGGTTAAAATTCCAGGGATTCCTTTCATCCAGATTCAGAAATTTCAGTGAAAGGAAAGCTGTGGCCAAGCATGTGACCTGAGATGAAAAGATCAGCCTTGATACTGGGGGGAGGTAGGGTAAAGAGAGGAACCAAACATGATACCCCTCGCCTCTCCAGAGCAAACACCAAGGGACAGGTTACTCCTCCACCTCCCCCCACTCACTCTCTGATTCAATTAGGTCCACGAACTGCAATTTATTTTGTGTCTCATCTTGAAAACTAAGAAGTTGCACTGATGTATTGTGACCTCAGGGTGGTATAGAGTGTAGACATGCAAGTTGGTCTCAGCCATCATCGGAAAACATTCTCCACACCTTTCCCCAGCCATCATAGGCTACTGTCCAGTGTCCAGTTGCTTGCTGCTTGGGAAGGATAAGCAGTGGGTCTCTCTCTCTCTCTCTCTCTCTCAGGATCCAGTAGGGGAAGAGAGGATTTGCACACTCCTCTCTTGTAGGTCTGGCTCTGTGCCCCTGGGGGCTGACCTAAATGGACTTTGTGAATGAGCCTTCCAATGGGGAGTCCCAGGATAGTATCAGAGAAAGTGAAGATATTCAGTTTGAAGTAGGAATTCACACAGTGTTGTAGTTGCAAAGTGATCTTGATTAGGTTCTGTCAGCTGAAGGTTACAGCCTGGCCAGGTAGCCCTCTTGACTCAGCTCTCTTTGTGTCTGGGTCCTGGAAGCTGATCTCTCCCCTCCACCCTTCTGGCATGGGATGTCAACAGTGTCCACTCACTAGCTTACTGGTAGTATACCTACACTTGAGGTTTTCACACCTTTGTAACTAGATCCTTTACTAAAGTCTTTTCAGATTACTCAACATGAATGTGCCATCGTTTATACAAGCAGTTTAAAAACTTCTAACTCACACTGTTGTGAGATGGATTTGTACTCTCTAGGATGGCTGCCTTCTTGAGGCAGGTACCCAAGCTTCCACGGGGTCCCTTTGGGCCACCCTGACCACAACACCTGTAATATGACATGACCTTTTGTCTGACTCACCGTTCCCAGTCCCCTCTTAGCATCTATCCTAGCATTGTACACAATTGCCTCCTAATGCTGAGGTCCCCTTGTCTCAGGTGATGGACATTCTGATGTGTCATCTTGATCCCTTTTTAAGGAAAGCCTTGTTTGCTGAGAGTGCTGCAGGCAGACAGCTGTCAGCTGGCAGCAACTTGGCAGCAGAGGGCTGCCATAGCCAAGGTCACATCCTTCCCAGGGTGGCCTATACCCAATGGCCACTGGTCAAAGCAAAGGTATAAAATTCCTGTCATTTGGCCCAAGTGCGACCATTATGATAGGCCATTTTACTCCAGAACTCTCCATGGAAATGGCCAAAGCTGACTCTGGGCCTGCACTGAAGCTCAGCTTTCCTCTCTGCAAATCTCGCTTTCTTCCTCTCCTTTTCCCAGGTGTTGACCCCAAGGGTCATTTGCACACTAAAGCGTTGGACATGTGCACACTAAACTCCTTCTCATTGTGTACTTACTAGAGAAACCAACTTGTAACACCTTGCTATAAGATTCCTGTTAAAACAACCCTGGGCCAATATTCCCATCACGAGCTCCACAGCTGGTCTCTGGAATCCATGCAATTTTGGAGGGAAGGCAGTTTCCTTCCAAATGGAGTCCCCTCCCCTTTACCATAGGCCACTCAGGGTTCCTCAGATGAGTCAGGCACCAGCACTCTGGGCGCTCCAGTTTCAAGGCACAGACCTCACATCTCAGTGTAGGTTACGCAGATGTTCCCCTCACTAGAGTTGGGGCTAGAGGTAGGAGTCTCCTTGCCTCCATTCTTGGGAGTAAGAAATGGGACTCTCAGTGCTACTTCTCCCAAGGAAATCCCTCTACCAAACACCTCTTTCCTCTGTCCCCTTGACCCTTTTATCTGTCAGGTCATTGTGTCTTCTATTCAGGTTTTCCATAGTCTACTTAGAATTATTGTCCTGGTGGTCTCTTGGAGTGTGATGTTCATTGTCTTCATTCCCCAGTCAAAACTGACCCTGGACAAGTCCCCCCATTTAACATGTTACATTATGGAAATTTTTGAATATGGCAAGAATTATGGAAATTTTTGAATGTGGCAAGAACTCTAGCAGATGTCTCTAACTAGGAAAATGGGTGGCTCAGGGAGAGGGATGGGATTGAGACATAATTTTCACTTCTTTTTGTCTTCTGGGATTTTGTGCCATGTACATGCATGTTATACCTGTTAGGTTGAACTTTATGGAAATACAATTTTTGACGATTTTTTGGTCAAAGGTTTCTTATAACTTGTCTATACTCAGCATAGTCAAGCGTAAGAAACCACAGGTGAACTATTCGATGTTTCTCCTACCATCAGATTATAATCATTTCATGTGGCCTAAGCTGTTACCTCTTTCTCTCAAACCTGGACCTCACTGTATAATTTTCCTACTTACATCTTATACACTCTAAGATTGTCTTTAGAAGCAGAATAGAAACAGGATGTAATCTAAGGAAGATAGTCACATTCCCATTCTGTCCCACCCTACATCCAAGGTCCCAGTAAATCGCCCTCCTTCAAAACTCTGCTGAAATACCACCTTCACCCTGAAGTCATTTCTGTATTTCTTTTCACTGCTTCCAGCTCAATGAAGAAAGATTGACCATTTCATTGTGCAGGTACTTATCAGAAAGGATCTCATATGCATTATTGTCCTCACGCATAGGCAAATCTTTTTCCCTTGTTAGACTATTCATTTTTAAGGAAAATATATAAATCTTTATATCCCAAATGAGAATAGTGCCAGGATCAGAACACTAGATGATTGCTGAATGAACAAATGACTTCATTACAAAAGCTGGCATTATTTTATAGCATAAAGAAGTTCAGCAAACCTTTTATGCTGGACACTCCTTATTCTGTATGAGTAAAATATTCTCTCTAAATGTGCAATGAGACACAACTGTGAATCATTAGCTTATGCTGACTCACCCAATGGTCCATATATGATAGATGTCTTGGATACACAGTCCTAGCACACAGAAACATACTCTTTCTGAAAACATGTCTCAACAAGGAAGGGTAGCCAGTAAGATCCTGGCTCCTACAGACGATAATTCTGTTACGCTTCATAGCCTCCAAATTTCTATCTTGCTTCTAAGTGATGAGGAATTTCAAGTCTCCAAGGAGAACAAATAACATGAGAAAACTTTGTCAGGAAACTGCAGGCCCCTGGGGCCAGAGTTTAGAAAACACTTAAGCAGGTGAGGCTGTTTTCAAGAAGTTTCGACTATATAAATTCCTCTTTGTCAGAGTAACCACATATTAGTCCAAGACAGTTATTATATTTTCTTATTATAAGCATGCACTGTTTTCTGCATCTGGCGCATTTGCCAAATTGTAGATTTATTCCTATTTCTATGCATCTGTGAAAAGAATGTGTGTTCCATCTCATCAGGGAGTTACTTGAAGTCACAGGTTGCTAATTCCAAATGAATAGAAACAGTGATTAATCTGGGAGATATGGGCTCGCCACTATTCATGTAACAGATGTCCATTATGATGAGTTACACATTTGTTCCATGTTTACACTAGAATACAAAAAAGAGGATTCAACTATTTTGTATAAAAGAAGAAAAAAATAAAGAAAGAAAGAAAAGAAAGAGAGAAAGAAAAGCAAGAAACAAGGAAAGAAAGAAATAAAGAAAGAGAAAGAGAAAGAAAGAAAGAAAGAAAGAAAGAAAGAAAGAAAGAAAGAAA
>NC_044996.1:135075303-135149214 GCF_008728515.1 Papio anubis
AGTATTCCATGGTATATATGTGCCACATTTTCTTAATCCAGTCTGTCACTGATGGACATTTGGGTTGATTCCAAGTCTTTGCTATTGTGAATTGTGCCGCAATAAACATACGTGTGCTTGTGTCTTTATAGCAGCATGATTTATAATCCTTTGGGTATATACCCAGTAATGGGATGGCTGAGTCATATGGTACTTCTAGTTCTAGATCCTTGAGGAATCGCCACACTGTGTTCCATAATGGTTGAACTAGTTTACAGTCCCACCAACAGTGTAAAAGTGTTCCTATTTCTCCTAGAAATAGGATGTTTAAATTTTTTGTTTGTTTGTTTGAGATGGATTCTCTCTCTGTTGCCCAGGACAGAGTGCAGAGTACAGTGGCACTATCTCGGCTCACTGCAACCTCCGCCTCCCGGGTTCAAGCAATTCTCCTGCCTCAGCCTCTTGAGTAGCTTGGATTACAGGCATGCGCCACCACGCCCAGCTAATTTTTGTATTTTTAGTAGAGACAGTGTTTCGCCATGTTGGCCAGGCTGGTTGTGAACTCCTGACCTCAGGTGATCTGCCTGCCTTGGGCCTCCCAAAGTGCTAGGATTACAGGCATGAGCCACCACGCCCAGCCCTAATTTAGTCTTTATAATTAGGTACCTAAGGTGTAAACTTAGATCATTGATTTTAAACTTTCCTTCTTTTATAATCATTTAACTCTACAAATTTCCCTCTAAGAAGTGTTTTAAGCTACATCTCACAAATTTCGATATCCTGAGCTTTCTTTTTCATTCAGTTCAAAGTATTTTCTAATTTCCCTTGTGATTTGTTTCTGCCAATATTCATTGACTACCTTACTTGACATTAATACAGCCTGCTAATTTTCTCACGCTGGGTATTTGCATGATACCTTTTTCTACCTTCTTTTATTTAACCTATTTTTATCTTTATACTTTAAGTCCATCTCTTGTACACAGCACAAAATTAGGTTTTATTTTGCTTCGCTTTGCTTTTTATCCAGTCTGACACTCTCTGCCTTTTCACTGGAGTGCTTAGTTTCTTTGTATTTAATGTAATTGTTGGCATTCTTAGGATTAGACCTACTGCTTGGCAATTTGTTTTCCATGTGTCCCCTCTGTTTCAGATGCTTTTTACCCCTTTATTGTTTTCTTGGGAAAATAACAGACAGTCACAAATAATCACAAATATTCTTTTCATCTCAAATATTTTCAAGATTTAAACTCAATATTTTTTCTGTGCTGCTGCAAGCTTGAGACATTATATATATTAAAGTTATTTTAATCATATATAGATAACACAAATTTCCATGTTAAGGGATAATAATAATTATAAATTGTTATTCTGATTTTAGTCAGTTTTAAATTATCTAATTTCCAATAAGATGTGATTTCTTTGAAAGTATCTGATCTGAAAGGTTAGTTGTGGTACGATTTGAGTGATGGGGTACTATTTGAGTGATGGTTACACTAAAAGCCCAGACTTCACCACTACACAATATATCCAAAACTACACTTGTACCTCTTAAATGTATACAAATTTTTAAAATACAATGTTAGTTTGTCAGGAGCATTTTCAATCTTCTTGATCTGGGCATCACATACTTTGATTTGATGCTTTTTTCTTATAAAAGGAAATAGTTTTTAAAATTAGATCTTGATTTTTATTTCGACACAGTTACATATCCCCATATTCTTCTTGTCATTTACAGATCATGTAATTTAAATATTCAAAAATTGTATTCAAATCTATACTCCACATAACAAATACATCTACTAGGTTAATTGTATTATATTGTGTTAACTGTAAAATGTAAGAATTTTTTAAATCTTTAGAAACATCTAGAGTCTCTAAAGTACCATTTCTAGAAATGAAAGAAGTCCTACTCTGAAATCTATTTTGATTATTTTAATGAGTTCATGTCTAAGTTCTATAACATTAATAGAGAGTACTGCTTTGAAATTAGCATTTTGAAATGACCAGTTGAGTGTTTTAGAAAAGTCCATTATTTGATTAATAATCACAGATACCTTTTTCCAAGAGGGATTCAAGTAGCATCTGGATGAGGCTTCATTATTATAGCTTCATTTATAAAATTAAAGGATTAAATATTTAATTTTTAAGTGTATTTTTTTCCTTTGCAGAAAGTCATAGAATGTATATATTTGGATAGACATGTGATTGCTTTAATTTTTGAATAAATTTTCAGTGTATTTTCCCTTTATAATCATGACTTAAGTAAGGATTAGCATTTGGTAGCCAAGGTTTAAGAATGCAGTGTTGATTTACCATGGCAGACACGGTTTTGGAATTTAATTTGGTCAGCCTCTGCTTTAGCAGGACAAAGAAAGAGGAAGGTGATAGCATGCCTTGCTTTAGCTGTTGTTGGAAATGTGACCCTCTCCTTTAGAACGGTTCCCAGTTTGTCTGCAGGAGCAAGCCCCTATGACACAGGAGAGCAGTCAGGAAAGGATAGTGAGTGAGCATGGATGACAGAAGTGTCTGTGCCACCCATTCATTAGGGACTCACAAAGGGGCATAGAAATTCTGGGCTTTTGTGGGGATTGAGAAGTTCCTATCGAATGTCTGTCGGGTAATTTAATTACATGGGCATGGTAGGAATGACACAGTGGTTACATTAATAAACTGAAGCATTAAAGAATAATAGCCCAGTTATTGCTGAATTATGGGAAACACGCTGCCTATTCATTGCTGGTGATATTAGAAGGGAGAAGGTGGGGGCTTCCTACTTTACACTCGCAATGCATAAAGAAACAGTTTCTTGCCTTTCCAGACCTGTGGAAAACCGGGTAGAGGGGAAGGCCCAAAGTCACGCCCAATAGCATAAATCTTGCTTTGTTTAAGATGCTTAAAATATCATAAGCTAACTCTGTTTTTATGGTGCTAAATAAAATTGACTTGGGCCAGACATAGTAATGAGCATATGCTGCACAAACATCTCCAAATAGCCTTTCCAACAGATCTCATTCCTGATCATTTCCATTCGTTGTCCTGCTCTTCTTGTTAATGGAAGCCATTTTATAGGATCACAGGCTACTAGCTTAGTAGTTTTTAAAAAGTAGCCTATTAGTATAATAGAAGCAAGCATTATTTTTCATTCTTACTCATCCGTCTGGCAGACTGGAACAAAATACTTTTTTCCCTCCTGCAGGAGCAGGGGGAAAAGGAGCACACATTTGATTTCATATTATTTTTCAATAAACGTTCATTGAACTGTGTCAACACTGTTCCAAGAAGTGTGATGTGGAAGGAGGGGGAAGAGATGAAGATGATCTCCTGCTTTCAGATTCCAAGAGAGGAAGTCACAGCTCAGCAGCTGGCCACCCACTCCCATGGAACTCAGGAAGATCTTTCTGCCTAAACTCTTGTAGGTGCCATCTTGCCGCCTATGTTTTTTCCTGGGGGAAAATACAAAAAAAAAGTTGATGAATTTTAAAGATCCATCCACCTCTAAAATTCTTTGAGCCTATGAAATATTTATTTCTAGGAGACAATAAACACTTCACTTACGCAGAAACACTTCACTTTCACAGAAACATTTCACTTACACAGAAACCAGTTACCATGTGCAGAAGATGGTCCAAAGAACCACTCAATAATACAAATTATATTTTGTGCTTTGGGGTTTTAAGAAAATATTTGGGAATTCAAGTTTGAACAAGTCAAATAATATAATTTGAGGTAGCAGATCACTTATTTTCTTCAACTAAACTAGAGTGTTACGATTTCATGGGCAAAATACAAAGTTGAAGTGTCCCTGGTAACACATAGCAAGCTGCACGTTTCCCAGGAAAGGCCAGCACTGCTTATTCTCATAGAAGTCACTCCTGCAAGGGTTCTTTAGATCAGTGGTTCTCAAATTGAGCATTCAAGAGCATCCCATGGAAGACTTATTAAAATACAGGTTGCTGGCCTCAGAGCTCGGATTCAGTAGGAGTCAGTTAGAGTCTGGGAATCTGTATTTCTATTCATCCTTTCTCCCTCTCCCTCCCCATCCTGCTGCTATTGCTGGTTCAGGGACCACACTTTGAGAATTACTGCTTTGGATATTAGAATGATGATTCTCTCAAGTCTTGAAAAAAAATTGCAAAGTTCCCTCTAATTTAGCAGAGTTAAGACAAATTTTCATTTAATTTGCATCTATACATAGCTCTGATGAACTAGTCCTTTATAATTCAAAGGGAAGAATTTAAAAATCATAATGATGAGGCTGGGCACAGTGGCTCATGCCTGTCATCCCAGCACTTTGGGAGGCAGAGGTGGGAGGATCACTTGAGGTCAGGAATTTGAGACCAGCCTGGCCAACATGGTGAAACTCCATCTCTCCTGAAAGAAAATACAAAAATTAGCTAGGCATGGTGGCAGGCGCCTGTAATCCCAGCTACTTGGGAGGCTGAGGCAAGAGAATCACTTGAACCCGGGAGGTGGAGGTAGTGAGCCGAGATTGTGCCATTGCACTCCAGCCTAGGCAACAAGAGTGAAACTCCATCTCAAAAAAATAAAAATAAAAAAATAAAAATCATAATGATGAGATAGAAACAGCATGGGTCTTCATTCTGCCACACAACAGAGACATTACATAAATGAAGATTTGACTGCAGACTTTGTTCTTTGCTTCAGCTCTTCAGAGCATTCCATCTGCATCAAGAAAGTAGTCTTGGAATGTTTGCTAACTGTAGCCCTTCCCAGTCCCACTTTGTCATACGCTACAGGCAGAAAAGAGGAATGCAATCTTTGCCCACTGATTCCTGTGTAGCCACAAGCTTCAGAAAGAGTTTAGTCAGCAGTTCATGGCTCCTTGGCCCACACTAACCACAGTTTGGCCACCAAAAATGTGGGTCAGCGAGTTGCCAGAATGCTGAAGTATAGTGGTTACAAGGACCAGGAGGCTCAAGTTGGAAACATGTGATACCACCACAGTTCTTAAGATGGGAAATGAGGGCAAAGGCAAACCCTGCTGTTCTTGGACTTGGTTCTGTTATGCCATCCTTTTCTAAAGCCAACTGCCACTTACACAATTTTATTTTGCTGTCATAAATTCTGCCAGACAGTAGTTTCATTCAACCAGGACTAGCTATAATTTTTAGTCAGATGTGTCTCCTATTCTGTTCTTTTTTCTCAGAGAAAGAAACACTCAACTAAATTTTATGCTGCAGACTGAATACCTAAAATCCCCAACCTTTTATCTTAAACCTGAGTCATAAAACCTGTCAGAAATGCCTCCTTTTCTATTTTGATTTTCTCACAAAGCACGTGTAAATAATTTAGATTAAATGTTTACTGCTTTACCCTCACAGAGAATTAGATCATTCGCTTCTGAAAATAATAAAAGAAATTGTTGTTAGTTGTATCATACAGAGTGTGCCAAAATTATCAATTTGTAAAGAATGACAAATCCTGCTTAGTTGATATCCAGAGTGTGTCTACTTACTGGGTCTGATGTAAATATCCAGTGAGAAATCTGGGTTAGATAAAATAAGGGTAAAAGAAAAATCTCAGAACATATAATTTACTGTATGTCTTACTTACATGGCCTTATCTACCATCAGATGCTTAAAATACATAGTGGCTTTTAAAAGAAAAAAACTTCTACCTTGTTCCATTAGAATTGAGGAGGCTTAGGTCAAGAAATGCAGAACATCTTAAGAGTAACTATGAGACAGTGAAGGAAAGAAAACATATTTGGGTACTCAGCCAAGTTTAGTGTCTGCATTATTTCTTTCATGCAACAAGTTCTCTTCTTTCTGTGCTCTTTCTGCTGCACCTGCTGCTGCTTTTTTTGACTCCTGTTGCTGGCTGGAGGTGACGCTGTTCTCGGCTGCTGCCTCCTCCTGGGTTCAAGTGATTCTCCTGCCTCAGCCTCCCAAGTAGCTGGGATTACAGGTGCACCCCACCACACCCAGCTAATTTTTGTATTTTCAGTAGCGATGGGGTTTCACTATGTTGGCCAGGCTGGTCTCAAACTCCTAACCTCAGGTGATCTGCCTGCTTTGGCCTCCCAAAGTCCTGGGATTACAGGCGTGAGCCACCATGCCAGGCCTTTTTTCTAAGCATATTGACCCCTAAGTATGTATTGTGGTTATGTTCACTAATGTACACAGATATTTTTAAATTTACTAATCTTTTAATATAGAATGTGTAACATGGCCAATATCTTTTAAAAATCCATTTTTTTCCTCTTGAGAAAAATATATTTATAATTTTTACATCGTATCTTAGAGAATACTATTGTGTTCTCTTTTCTTTCATCAAAACCGAATCTTTGAAGGGGAGTGTTTACTGGGAAAGCCCTCGGGGAAATTGAGAGATGCAATCTTGACCTAGGAGTACAAAGAAGTATAGCTTTTGACTGGCACCTGATTTTATTCACTGAGCTTTAGTGCTCTGAAGTGAACACAGTTGGATTTCTAGATAGGAATTTGCTACTCTCAGTGTCACAGTGACATCATTACTGGGAGGAAAAAAAAGTGCTGTTTTCCTCTGTACTCCAATGACATGATTGTCCCTCTTTGCAGGAAAATGTGCAGTGCTACAGGTTTGGAGTTCAGACCCGTTGTTCTGAACTGATAACTATAAGGCTAGAACATAACGGAACAACTCTTTTGAAAGATAATACCCCCACGGGTTTCATCTGACATCTTGAATGAGGCTTGCAGAGAGACACACAAATGGAACCTGTCCCCAATTTTTAAAAATTCGCCCTCATTCTTTAGGATCTAAAGTATTGCAGAATACAGTGTACAAATCAATCCCCAAACAAATTGTTTTCTCCATAATGAGTAAAAGAGCATTGGAATCCTGTGATTAAAACCTCAAAATCAACCAAGGTAACTAAGATAAAACAGTAAAACCACAAGGTGGGCCAGATGGCAAAAAGGAAAAGTTCATCTATTTATTTTTTCTATTTTTCAAAAGAGAAATAAGTATTTAAAAATCTACTTGAAAGTCCCAGCTCAAGTGACACCCCATCCAATAGGCATTTAGAGTTTTCCCAGCTGGGAAAGATCTTGCCATCATCCTCAGAACTACAGAGAATCTGGGTCTCTTTTATTAAATTACTATAGTCAGCTGCATATGCTATAATCAATTCTCATCATTCCCATACATGTCTTCTCTCCTTTCTTAGATTATAAGCTCCTTCGAGATGAACATCATACTTTAGATAGACATCACTGGCTTCCCTGGAAAGCCCAGCATCTTACTCTGACAACACTCAAAAACAACATGCTGAGGCCCAATGGCTCACACCCATAATTCCAACATTTTCGGAGGCCGAGGCAGGTAGATCACTTGAGCCCAGGAGTTTGAGACCAGCCTGGGCAACAAGGTGAAATCCCGTCTCTACAAAATACAAAAAATTACCGGGTGTGGTGGTGCATGCCTATAGCCCCAGCTTCTCGGGAAGCTGAGGTGGCTGATGCTTGAACCCAGTAGGTTGAGGCTGCAGTGAGCCAAGATAATGCCACTGCACTCCAGCCTGGGCAACAGAGAGAGACCCTGTCTCAACAAAATAAACGGATAACAGTAAACAGATGTTTCCCTAATATCTTACAGGGTAGTAGACGCCACTGAAGATGGTCCAGCCAACGGTATGCTTTTGACTAGAAGTGCAATTAGCATGCAATACATGGCTACAGTCTCCTTTTACTGTCCTTTAGTTATTTTTTAGCTACTTTAAGTTACAGATGGTTTAAATATTTTGGCTGCGGATCCAGAACTGGAAAATGAAGTAAAGAAACTACACCTTTAGTGAAATAGTGCAGTTTTCCTGAACTTCCTTAAATGACTTTTTAAAAATCGATTTTTGGTCTTACTATGCATTTCTAAGGAGCCAAGGAATGTCAATGTGATGTGTACTTTTTGTGACAAATTCCTTTTATGATTCTTCATAGCAAAATTACAGAATGTCATATAGGAGCTCAGCCTCATAGCATCTTTCATTCTTGAGTGAGGCTTGTTTATGCAAGTCTGCAAGAGGGGAGCTCTACAAAAGGAAAATGGGAAGGCAAAGTCGGCCCTGGAAAAATTCAGCCTCTGGAAATGTGGTCTTGTCCAGATAGTGAGAAAATAATTGTCTCCAGGTTTGATGAAGGGTTTATAGCACTAACATTTTAGGATGAAATACAGCTGGTTTCAGATTCCACTGTCAACTCAGAATCAAGCTAATTTCATGTGGTTTGGGGTTTTGTAACTACTTTTTTGCAGAGTACTTCTCGGAACTTTTTGTTCCAGAAACACCCCTCCACCAGCACCTAAAATTACTTCAGGCCCAGTAGAAAACTCACTGGGCAGCATTACTGACTCTTCTCAGCAGAGGGCACCATTATACCTCCATCAGTACTGGATGTACCCATAACTTTAGCAAAGAGGTTCTTTAAATTCGCAACCAGGACACAATCTCTCTGATAAGAGAAAATTGTAATAATAACAAACCTAGCAAGAAAAAGATACTTAAACTTTCTAGAGGCAGCAGCTTCTGCAGTTCTGACCGGGGCTCCCAGTGTCAGCAATTGCAACAGAGGATTCTGCCCGGAAACCTAAATTCCAGGACGGGATTTGGGCTGGGTTTCTGATGGCCTCGTCTCCCTTTGTTCTTGTCCATTTCGTGAGCTAGTTCTTCAGTCATCTCGGAAATTTCTGCTGATATACATACATACACACATACATAAACTGGTGTGATAAAATACATTTCAATTTTCCTCTTGAAGGCTGATATTCATTAACCCAGCGATTTAAATGACGGAATGTTTCTCAACCAGGGAAGGTATTTTTTGTAGCTTTCATCACTGATTTGGTTGGGGAAAAACAATTGACTGATTCCTATTTGTCTTAGATTTTTGTTTTCCCCCACTGGAATGGCCATTTGTGCCCTTGGGGACTGTTTAAAGATGTAATATCTCTAGATGATTTATAAAAAGTAAGTAGGCAGCATTGCTAAATATCCAGGTACATCACACATCCTTAGACGCATTTTTGAGACTCAAATTTCAATAATTTGCTGTGTATTTATAATATCAACATGCACACCAGTAGAATAAGGTAGTGAGGGAGATTGTTTTACACATAAAAAAAAATATTAGAACTAGAAGGAGCTTTAGAGAAATTTATGTCTCCTGTCTCCCAACCTCTGGATAAGTAGCATCATCTATTATGTGATTTTTTTGTGCAGACATATGCACAAAAAAAATACTTGGCATAGGATAACATAAAAATGCTTTTTCTAATCACACATTCATTCAGAGATATGAGGAGATGGCCAAAGAACTATGTTGGTGGCAGTTTGGAAATATTTCTATACATAATCTCCTAAAAAGCAAGCCTGTGCCCTGCAGAAGAAGGTCGTCGTCTTCTTTCTTTTCTTCTCTTTTTGTAGTGACGGTAATCTCCCTATGTTGCCCAGCCTGGTCTTAAACTCCTGGCCTTGAGCAATCCTCCCACCTCAGCCTCTCAAAGATCTGGGATTATAGGCACAAGCCACCATGCTCAGCTGTATTTTTCTTTATTGAGTGCAAAACTAATGATTTAGCTTTAATTTTCAGAATTTTTTTTTTTAGATTTAAATCCCCTTTGCCCGAGAAAACAATTATTGGTTTTTGGTAGCATCATTTGTTAAGCAAGTTTTTTGCCCCCACAATCCTTACATTCCAGATTATACTGTAGGTGGGAGAAATTTGATTCTGTGTTTTGGGCACAGAATGACCATAGAAAATACTTATTGATAGTAGAATGTTACTGAAACATTAGCAAAGAATGCTGTGTCTTTAGATCTGATAAGCGAGAAACCCACAAAATTACACTTTATATGAATTTATCTCTGAGTTTGAAACATCCAAACCTCTTAAATCTGTTATTCCTCAGCTTCTTTGGTCCTTTGGAACCCAAAGGAAAAGGACCCAAAAGATACGGTATTCTATTAATTACTCTTTAATTCACACTAGAGAAAGCTGACCTTTAGTTCTGACTACGTACAGAGAAATGTATCTGTTCACATACAAACATATGTATGGAAAATATTCTATTTAACACAAGAAAACCCCTTAACACCCAGCTTCATTTATAAGAAGAGAATAACTTTCTATTGCATGCCAATTAAATTATTTCTTTAAAAACTGCAAAATGTACAGTATACAAAAGGAAATACGTCTTGATTGGAATGAAATTAGAACAATAAACACTTTTTGAAATTGTCATATGTTAGTGGTAGAATTTTATTTTTTTAAACAAAGCTTGGCATTCTACATATTGTCACTAGTTGCTTTAGTAGTTATTTTTTCTTTTGTCTGATGATATTGTTCCCTTATGTTAACATTTTGGCAGACTCCTTAGATATAAAATATTTTCAAACCCTACCAGACGTTGCTTCATTTTCATTCTCTTTTCATTATGTTTGGAGTATTATCAAATGAGACGATTGGCATGCTACATGTGACTTACTTTTATCCATGGCTATCAGTAAGCATGAGCTACAGTTAAATAAGCAATACTGCTAATACAATTGAAATGCAAACCATGTTAGAATGTTTCAGATTCAATTAACAAAAGTAGATCTCACACGAATTTTAAAGAGGCTCTGCTAGTGCTACACAAGATCAGCAACTGTCAAATATGAATCTTTTAGAAGAGGAATTCTTGATTTTGGCACACAGGCCACAGTGAGCTATGTAAGTTTCCAGGCTCAACAGCCACAGGATTTAGGGCTCCCTTTGTAATTGAGGGTCCTACATACTCTCTCCCACTCAACTTTAACCCAGGCTTCACTCTAAGCTGTGCCTCCAGGAAAGCATGCTTCTTCCAGGGGCCCGAGCTGCTGGCATGCTAATGAACATTTCTGATTGTTTGGGTTCCAAAGGACAGCACAAAGAAGGCTTTCTCCCCACCTTTCAATTGTATTTTTGTTTTCTTTTAAGAATAGTTTTTTGAACATGCAAAGGAAAAGCATCTTGCTATGGAGCCTATAAGAGGAAATCCTGCCAGAGTGTAAAATTCCAAGTGTTCTGAATACGGTTGAAGAATGGATGATTAAAGCAGAGGTGCTTTGATGGTGCTGCTATGGTAACTGGAAACAGGACATTTGCTTTCCTCCATGTTCTCAGTCCCACTGTCATAGGGCACGTAAATGCCAACATACGTGATGATGTTTCTTCAAAGCTTGAGATTGAGATAAATTTGGAGGTGATAGGAAGAATTAACTATGGCCCTCTTTATCATGAAAAGAGTAAACATGCCCAGAGTGCTTCATCAAGAGAGGATGCTCCATCTCTCCCTGGCCTGGCACTTACTACATGACACCACTTAGGTTCTGAACCTCTTTGGACCATCTCAACTAGTGGACTTGAACTCTACACATCTGTGAGACTCAAAGTGAAACTCCAACCCAAACTTTATATCTTTAATTAAAGTTGTTGAGGTTAAAGGGTTATCTTGGTTTGTTGTTGAGTAGTGCAAACCTAGAACTTCCTTTAAAAATTCTCTTTCAGGCACAGTGGCTCACACCTGTAATCCCAGAACTTTGGGAGGCCAAGGTGGGAGGATTGCTTGAGCCCAGGAGTTCAAGACCAGCCTGGGCAATATGTCAAAACCCTGTCTCTACAGATTTTTTTTAACATTAGCTTGGTATTGTAGTGCATGCCTGTAGTTCCAGCTACTTGGGAGGCTGAGGTGGGAGGATCGCCTGAGTGTTGGAGGTCTAGGCTGCAGTGACCCCTGATGGCGCCACTGCACTCTAACCTGGACAATAGAGTGAGACCCTGTCTCAAAAAAAAAAAAAAAATCTTCTCTATTTCTCTGTGTCCCTCTCTATCTCTCTACCACTTTTTAACCAAAGCGGTGGTTTTGAACTTGGGCATGTTATCAGCATCACCTGGAAGATTTAAAGTGCAGTGAACTAGGCCGGGTGTGGTTCTCAAAGTTGAGCATGCATTAGCATCACCTAGATGACTTGTTAAATCACACATTGCTGGCGGGGTGCGGTGGCTCACACCTGTAATCCCAGCACTTTGGGAGGCCGAGGTGGGCGGAACACAAGGTCAGGAGATCGAGACCAGCCTGGCCAACATAGTGAAACTCCCATCTCTGCCAAAAATACAAAAATTAGCCGGGTGTGGTGGCACGTGCCTTTAATCCCAGCTACTCAGGAGGCTGAGGCAGGAGAATCGCTTGAACCTGGGAGGCAGAGGTTGTAGTGAGCCGAGCATGCCACTGCACTCCAGCTTGGGCAACAGAGCAAGACTCCATCTCAAAAAATAAAAAAGAAAGAAAGAAAAATAATAACTAAAGCACAGTGAACATACCCTAGAGTTTCTGATTCTATATGTCTGGAGTAGGGCTCCAGAATCTGTATTTCTAACAATTTCCCAGTTGATGCTCCTGCTGAGTACATTTTGAGAGCAGGAGTGAAAGTTTACAGATTTTAGAGCAGGAATGAAAGGAAGCAAAGTACACTTGGAAGAGGGCCAAGCGGGTGACTCGAGAGATCCAAGTGCCCCATTTGGCCCTTGACTTGGGGTTTTATACATTGGCTTGGTTCCAGGGTTTGTATTTCTTCTCCTCTGATTCTTCCCTTGGAGTGGGCTGTCTGCATGCACGGTGACCTGCCAGCGCTTAGGAGGGACCATATACGCAGTGTGTTTGCTGAAGTTGTGCACATGCTCACTTGAGGTGTTCTTCCCTTACCAGTCCTGCATTCCTAGAGGAAGTTCGTATACACATTAAACTCCACCATTTTGCCTCTTGTTGTGCATGCTTGAGCCCACTTGCCCACCTCCTGAGATCTTATCGGGAAGCGCTGATCATCAGCCTTAGATGTTTTCTATCTATTGGGAGACAGTCTTTCCCCGCTGCCAGTTGTGACCAATTATCATTTTAGAGAGACAGCTAACAACTGCCTGACCATCACCTGATGGTCACCTGACATTCCTGGGGGTAAAGGGGACCCTCTCCTACCCTACTCATGTCGGACTACCTACTTTTAACAGTCACTGCTGATAATGCTTGAAATAAGTATTAAAATATGAACTTTGAATCCAACAAACTGAATTGAAAGTATATAAATCAGAATTTCTCAACCTTGGCATTACTGATAATTGGGGCCGATAACTCTTTAGTGTGGGAGGCTGTCCTGCATATTGTGTAGCAGCATTTCTGTCCTCTACCCACTAGATGCCAGTAACACTCTTCTCCCACTGAGTTGTGGTAACCAAAAATGTTCTAGACATTGCCAGATGTCCTTTGCAGGGAAAAAATAACCCCTTGTTGAGATCCACTGCATTAAATCATTCACAGGTCACTAAAATGTAGAAAAGCATTAGAAGATACATTCGTAAGAACATGCCACTATAATGCGCTTGAGCTTCACTTTCAACAGTTGGTCACTACAAACCTTCATACACCACCTATTGCATCTTGATTCTTTAGTTAATCAACTTGATGATCCTAACATTTGCTCCTTCTCTTTTTTTCTAAGAGGGGAAAATCATGAAAAGGGATGAAAACCACAATTGAAATACAGTGTAATTTTACTTTGGGCTACTTGAAAGAGGCATGGCCAGAATTCCTAAACTGTTACTATTGTATATGGGGTCAATATGGCTGGGAGTGTTTTAATCATGTTTCATGTCATGTACACCTCAATGTGTTTTATTAACTTATAATTATTGGAGCAGTTTGCTTGACTTTAGTAGACACTGTAAAAGCCCAAAAGTTACAGGGGCCTGAAAGAGGTCCATTAATAATTTGAAACTTGTCAGAGTATTCTGGAACAAGGGTGAGCTCTGAAGTTCCTCTCACTAATTGAAAAGCTATTTGGAGGCTTTCCTACTTAAAACAATACAGAAAACCTTCATTAATTGACTATCACTTTCCTTGACAAGAAGGCCATTGTTCATCCTGGCTTCTTAAAGCACTATGACAATAGCTCATTAATACAATACAGAGTCTGAAGTAAGGGAGGAAGGGTACTAAAAGGTTCCACTACATAACCCATGCACTCTTGTCTCTTCACTTCCTAAACCTGAGGTTGGAGGGTAGGGACGTGGAGAGGAGGCACCCCAGTACCGTCATTGACGAGGAGAAAAGATGAAGAGCCATTTAATGAGTGCGGCAGTCAGGCTAAAGACAAGACATGGCCGGTTTCTGTCTCCCACAGTTATGGTGACATTATTTCCAGAGCAAAATTGAGGAGCGTGGTCTGACACAAGAATTTGTGTGACTTCCAGATGTGAAAAGCATCTGGGAAAGGGGGATTGGAAGTCAGCATGTTAGAATTTTCTGTGATATTTATATGGATTATGTAAGAAGACAAAATAAGAGAACATATGAAATTTTTACTCTCCCACACATGCTGACTTAATGTGATTGAAGACTTTGTGTCCAGTGCTTGAATGTGATCAGTCAATGTTTGTCAGCGAGATGGAGGGATAAAAGAAGAAAGGAAAGAAGGAAGGAATTTGGGGAATATGCCCTGCTCCTCCAAAGTAAGAGTGGCCTGGCTGGAATCTCTCAAAACAAGCTAATAACTCTCATTTGGTTGGTGGGATTACAAATAGATACAAGTTTTTTAAAAAATAATTTCTCCATCCATATATATACACACACACACACACATATATATATACATATACATATATATATATATATATATATATATATATATATATATATTTTTTTTTTTTTTTGAGACAGAGTCTCACTCTGTTGCCAGGCTGGAGTGCAATGGTGCGATCTTGGCTCACTGCAACCTCTGCCTCCCGGGTTCAAGCGGTTCTCCTGCCTCAGCTTCCTGAGTAGCTGGGACTACAGGCACGTGCCACCATGCCCAGCTAATTTTTGTATTTTTAGTAGAGACGCGGTTTCACCATGTTGTCCAGGATGGTCTCGATTTCCTGACCTTGTGATCCGCCTGCCTCGTCCTCCCAAAATTCTGGGATTACAGGCATGAGCCACCATGTCCGGCCTTCTCCATCCATATTTTAAAAACCCCAAAACCATATTCTATAACTAATCAATCCCACTTTCAGGAATTTATCCTAAGGGAATAATTTGACAAATCCACTAACGTGAGTATAAAATGATGTTGATAACAATCTTTATTCAAGTCAAAAGACTGTAAACAATTTAAAGAACCAACAAAGGTGGATTGGCTAAAATAATACATGGTACAGCCATATGCTGGAATATTATTCAGTAGTTCAAAATGATAATAATATAAAAAGGGAAGATCCTGGAGTGATATAGACAGAATATTCCCACTTTACACACACACACACAAACATATATATATATGTATGTATATGTATACATATATACGTAATGTTCTATTTATGTTGTAAACAGTCTGGAAGTTTACGCAATAAATTGTGGAAGGTGAGCTAGCTCGTAAGTTGTTTTGATTCACTTCTCCGGATTTTCTAATAGTTCAACAATGACCATGAATCACTAGAGTAATTTTTAAAGAAGAAAAAGTATAAATAATTCATTGTGTATCCACTTCACCCATTTATCCTGATCATTAACAGCCTTTCTCAAAAATTATCCTAAACGTCTAATGCATTTGTTAGATATATCATTTCATTACAGAGAGATTTTGTTTGCAAAGGCAGAATTGTTGCCCAATAACTAATGTACTTATTAATTTATGTAATTTATTGATTATGTGATTATGTAATAGATGTAACTTTTTAATTACCATAATCCAGTATAAGCTAATTTGTCTATAAAGAAAATATTGGCTGCTTATTTCAGTGTAACTGCTGGGCAAAATAAAGTCAATGGATACATGAAATAGGCCATGCATTTCTATAGAGAAATAATGGATTGTGGCATCCTTCTAAACTACAGAGCAGAAAATACTAGCTCCAGTAGCTACCTAAACCTATTACTGGCATAAGGCTTTGGCTGCCTCCCGACCACCCCATCAATGAACCAACCCCCATCTGAATTTCCTGCCCTAGGAATTCTCTCATTTACAGCAACAAGTTCCCACACCTGTAATAACAATTGATCGTGAATGTTGGACCGCCAGGTAGCTTCTTTCCCCAGACAACCCCAGACACATAATCTTCCCCCAATGGTCAGACCCATAAATTCGGGGCAGTTAAAATGAGCTGTCTTATTTAGAAGTGAATAATTCCTTTAAAAAAGAAGAAGAATCTGCTGTCTTTCTCTCTCCCCACATCCTACACACACTCCCTCTTCCAACCTTCTCCAGACTTTCTGACTTTTTCACTTCCTTTCCTGAAGTTTGTCTTTTGAATCAAAATCATCATTGCAGTTAAAGTTGGGTATACTGAGTTAGAACAAAACAAGAAAGTTTTAACTGACTCCTATAACCTGTCACAAGAGGATTACAACTACCAAAATATCATGCCATCCAAAAATGTACAGCGTTCAGAAAAAAGGACCCAGTGATAGTTAATAAATAGCATGTGAATTCTGTACCATGTAAGTGAATCCACTTGTATAAATTTGGACTCAAGTTTCAATTTCAGTGGGTGACAACTATGATGGTGGTCAGAATTTGCTAACTGCCTCTGGCTGCATTCACTCAAGTAATATTCATCTACTTCTAGAGACTTGTCAAGTCACCAAATTTTTTCTTAGACAAATGAGCCAGAAAGGGCAAAACTCGCCTAACCCGCCTGAAGCCTGCTGTTCTGTCTCTCCCAGATATTAAAAGACCCGGAACTCTATAATAACAACCATGCAGTTCATTGCACACGTGATATTTCTAACAGTGGAAAAGGAAAGATACCATCAGCCAACAACTTCTCGTTCTTTTTTGAAGCCAATGGCTGATCTACCTTTTTGGTTATTGCTGTTGTTGAAAATTGGCACAATCACTTAATGATTGGACATTGTCAGCTTTTAGGTTAAAAACTTCTTGAGCACTCATACCAAAGAGAGTTGGAAGTCAGAATATTGGAGATTTTTGAACCTTGAAATAATACCCTTTGAATTATTTTACACCATTAAAATGTCTCCCCATCAGATGTATGGTAGGTTTCTCAGCAGGACACATCTTACTTTATACAAAGGATATGTTCCTAGAAAGCTAGATCTTAACGTTAACCTTAAGAAACTGCCATTTTTGCCAGTCACAAATGATCAGAGATCCACAATTCCATGTGGTTCAACCTAAATATGTGAAAATAATTTTTGTAAGGCAAAATGTTTTTTGTTGGCTCCAGGGAAAATTCACTACATATTCATTTTATAATGAATGTCTGGGTAAGGAGTGGAATCCCTTTGTCAATTTGGTAATAATCAAATAATGTATTCCTCTGGTTCCATGCTCTAGTTGTTTAAAGCAGGACATACCCATTGTTTCTGAGAACTAACTAAATAGAGAAGAGGAAAGCCAGTGTTGACCCTCTGTTTCAAGTGAGGCTTGCAGGCTCTCACTCCCCGTACGCCCTCAAGGTTGCTTTGGAAGAGTCCATCCCTTTAGTTGCACTCTTGTCTTGTTTCTCCCAGGAATTTCTGTTTCCTCTAATAGGAGTCAGAATTCCAGTGATGCGGCCTAAGGAGAAGCTAACCAATGTGTGACTTAACTCAGAGACCCTAGACTTTCCTCATTTCCCCTTTTCTTTTTGCCCTGGTAACCATCCTCCTCTGCTCTGAACTTCCATCAAGCCTGGAAGGAATTGATTTGTATCCTGAATTATGCAGAATGCATCCTGACTGCTTAAGAGCAGGAGTTATTTTGTTACCATTCAGTTAATTCTTTTTTACTTAACTGGTTTAAAAAATCATGAATTATACATACCTGTCTGAACTACCAGCCCATATTTCACTTCCCCAAAATAAAATAAGTTTCATAGAATATGCATTTTAAATAACTAATAAATGTTAATGTGTGGTATACAATGTCCAGACATTCATTTTTATGATTTGAATAAACACCAGAAAAACAGAACCTAATATAGTCATCTATATCAGGAAAATGACTAGATAATTTTTACTAACCATTTTCCTTTTAGCTGATTTATGATAATATCTCTTTATACAATAGTAAGGTCTTGACATTGAAGATTCATTCACATGGTTCTACCAACACGGTGCATTTATTTAAACCACACTTGACTAGTGGTATATAAATAATCTCCCCCAAATCATATTGATTTCCCGAAGGGAATATTAAATGCTAAATAACTTCACAGATTGGAAGCAGCCCTGTCTCTGCCTTCATTTTTGATATAATCAAAAATGATGACATTGTAGCTAGCTTATTTTTAATAATTCACACATTGAGAGCAAAAGAAAATATTACACCAGTGCTGGGGGACATGAACTCTGGACTGCAAAGCACATTCTCCTTTCTTTAACGAATGATAACAAATTGACTACATCATGATGTCTGCCATGGATTAAAAATGTGTCTATTCATAATGGAGCTATAAATTAGCATAGTGTATTATTCTCCAGATATCAGATACATACATAGAACAAGGTCTTTGGGAAGAATGTAAGTTATATATCTTTCATGAGTCCTCACAGAATATTTCTGATTTTATAAATCCTGATTTTATAAATCTAAAAATTAGATAAGGTATGGCTTTTTGGCAATGAAAATGATTTTGATCATATTGGAAAGTATAGCTGGATGTTCACCAAACATTTCTCCCTTCTCTTCTAGACACACATCTGGACTCCATTTTCCAGCCTCCCTTGTATTTAGCGATAGTCATGTGACTGAGTTTTAAGCCAATGGAATATCAGAATTCTAGTCATGGTCTGTAAAAATTCCATTGCAGTCCCCATATTCTTTCTTCCACTTCCGTAGTGAAGGCAAGAACTCCAAGTACCTAAAGAAAGGCAGAGCCATAAGATTGTTGAAGTCCAGGTCTCTGAGTTGCTGTGTAGAGGGAAGCCTCTCAGAAGACCTGAAAAACCAGGATCATCCATGTGGGACTATTGCATGAACAAGAAATAAAATTTTTGTGTGTAAATTTTAGATCACAAGAGTTAACCTGCCAGAAGTAACAACATCATCAAGCTGAAAACACTGTGATAAACCTGGACATATTGAACCTAGCAATCCTTGATTCTAGCCTTCTCAAATTGCATGCTTTCCTCATCTACACAATTATAATGCTGTAGTTAGACCCAATTATGAGTCACTATGTCTTTATAATCCTTGATTTTCTTTTGAAAACATAGTAATGCATGCTACACCCTGTTTTGGATAAGTTGACTATAAAACATATTTCTATCGAGCAAATTTGATTGGCTTCCTTTTCTAAACTAGAGGTAGTTTCAGAAAAGTTTTCAATAAAATAATGTGAAACCTTTTTGTGAGGTGGTAGTTGTATGTCAGACTCTACATTATGGTATATGACCATTGTATTAGTCCATCCTCATGCTGCTAATAAAGACGTACCCAAGATGGGGTAATTTATAAAGGAAAGAGGTTTAATTGACTCACAGTTCAGTATAGCTGGGGAAGCCTAAGGAAGCTTACTATCATGGCGGAAAGGGAAGCAAACACATCTTTCTTCACCTGGCGGCAGCAGGAGAAGTGCCAAGCAAAAGGGGGAAAATGCTCATAAAACCATCAGATCTCGGGCCGGGCTGGCTCAAGCCTGTAATCCCAGCACTCTGGGAGGCCGGTGACGGGTGGATCACAAGGTCAGGAGACTGAGACCATCCTGGCTAACACGGTGAAACCCCGCTCTACTAAAAATACAAAACTAGCCGGGCCGGGCGGCCGGGCGCCTGTGGTCCCAGCTACTCGGGAGGCTGAGGCAGGAGAATGGCGTGAACCCGAGGTGGAGCAGTGAGCTGAGATCCGCCACTGCATCTCCAGCCCGGGCGACAGAGCCAGACTCAGTCTCAAAAAAAAAAAACCATCAGATCTCGTGAGAATTGACTATCATGAGAACAGCAGCATGGGTGTAACTGCCCCCATGATTCAATTTCCTCCCACCAGGTCCCTCCCATGACATGTGGGGATTATGGGAGCTACAATTCAAGATGAGATTTGGGTAGGGACACAGCCAAACCATATCAACTATTATTATTTTTACTTTTCTGGAAAGACACTGTATTTTAGAAGAGACCCTAGATTTCCCTTGCTTCCCCAGGCTGAGTAGAGGTTCCCTAATTTTTTAGGCACAAACCTCTTAATATTTAATATTGTATTAAAAATATTAAACAGTGATTCTCATTTCACCCTCATCCCTTCCCCAGGAAGAATTTGACAGTGTCTGCAGACATTTTTTATTGTCACAACTTGGAGTGGGAAAGGTGTTGCTCTTAACATCTAGTGGGTAGAAACCAGAGATGCTGCTAAACATCCTACGATGCATAGGACAGCAGTCCCCATAACAAGGAATTGTCCAGCCCCAAATGTCAATAGCATCAAAGTTGAAAAACCCTGGGTGAGGTTGTGAGTTCCATGAGGATGAAAGTCATGTTTGCTTTATTCATCATTGCATCTTCAGCAATTCATAAAGTACCTAAAACATAGTATGTACCCAATAATGTTTGTTCAATGAATAAGTGGACTGAGCCCCTCCTAATTAGCAGATTGGCCAGTGGGGCTATACTTAGGTGATGGGTAAGGCAGGATTTGGAGTTAAAACCTTAGTTCTACAGCTTAGCTCAAATGCATTCTTAAGCAAGTGACTCCATCTTTCTAGGCTACAGTCTTCTCATTTGTAAGTTGGAGATAATAAGTACCAACTTCATGAAGCTGTTGTAAGGTTAAATGTTATGAAGCATGTAGAATGCTCAGTGTAGTGGCTGACGGCCTTAATAGATATTCTTTTATTATTACTAAGAAGAAAGGAACCAATGTTTCCTGGGTTTTTATCATGTGCCAGGCACAGAGTTAAAGATGCTCATGGTCTCATTTAATCTTCTCAACAATATTTATGGAGTAGGACTTTTGAAACAAAATATGAAACTGGGTTTTAGAGATATCAAGCAACCTGCTCAAGATGATGTAGCCTTTTGGAGGTAGAAGCTGCCGTAGGCACACTGGGAGAAATCAAGTTCACTCACCTAGATACAGTTTTCATAGTTGTCTCAATTTTTAGGATGCAAAAAGTTAATACCAGAATACCATAAAACTTACATTGACTTCATAGTAACAAAGGGATTTAATAAAGTCTCAAATTTCCTATTGAAGTTTATCTAACAGCCACCTACTGCTTAACAAGGTTTAGCAAATTAAATGTAACAATGTTTTGAGAATCAGAGCATAATACAATCATAAAAGAAAAAAGACTAGGTGATTATTATCTTCTTTTTTCTTTCTTTCTCTGTCATTCTTTAAGTTTAATATTTGTCATCTTGGCTGGGTGCTGTGGCTCATGCCTGTAATCCCAGCACTTTGGGAGGCCAAGGTGGGTGGATCGGTCAGGAGTTCAAGACCAGCCTGGCCAAGATGGTGAAACCCTGTCTCTACTAAAAATACAAAAAATTAGCCAGGCGTGGTGGCACATCCCTGTAATCCCAGCTACTTGAGAGGCTGAGGCAGAGAAATGCTTAAACTGGGAGGCAGAGGTTGGAGTGAGCAGAGATCACGCCACTGCACTCCAGCCTGGGTGACAGAGCGAGACTCCATCTCCAAAAAAAAAAAAAATTTATATGTGTGTGTGTGTATATATATATATGTGTGTGTGTATATATATGTATATATATGTGTGTGTATATATATGTGTATATATATATTTCTTGACTCATCTCCTCTTACAATAATACCATCATATTTGTTGATGCAATGACATTTGGATTCTGTTGTAACTTTTGCTATTATTTCACATGATATAGCAGCTCAATGGAGTTTTGCTGACTTCAAAAAAGCAAACCACAACAACATTTAGAAGGCTCTGGGGGCCCATAAAGGCTGGGAGGCAGAGCTACTGGTGACAAGAGGAGTGGGAGGCCATTTTGAATGTGGCTATTCCCTTTGATGTGTTACTAACAATCACCACACAGTAGCAACGCAGTAGTCCCTGAGCTCTCATTAAACTGTGTTTTTCTTTAGGAAAAAAAGTCGTAAGAAAATGTTGACCTGCTAATGACATAATAAGTGAAGCTTAAAGCTAAATGTACCTTTAAAATGTCACAATTAAGTAGAAGCTTTAAAGTATAAATAGGAAGAGTTTATAACCACTTTAAAAAGTAAGGTGACTGACAGGTTATTGTGCCTATTGGACAAGGCACTGGATAAGGAGAGGGGTTGGGCTAAGTACTTCATTATTCATTGGTTTTAAAACATTCACTTACATCTTCTTTTCCTGTGAAACTAACATCATAT
Organism: Papio anubis; assembly: GCF_008728515.1. NCBI lineage: Eukaryota > Metazoa > Chordata > Mammalia > Primates > Cercopithecidae > Papio > Papio anubis. The sequence continues at coordinate 135,097,589 of NC_044996.1, forward strand.
GGTTTTGGTACAATAGGCAATAATTAGTCTATCAACAAAAGTTATGTTATAACAACTCTCCAAGAGATGTTTTAGCAATAGATTTGTTTTAGGTATTTATATTAGGATAAACCTCATTTCATTTATCAGACACTGGAGATGAAATGGAATTGGCATTAGTCAGTATGTATTGATTTTCAAAGAAAAAGGAACTATTTTGAACTTTTTCATCCCATCGACTATCTGGTCTTTCTTGTTTTTAAAATGAGAAAATTACATTGGAAAAAAGGATTCAAAGCACCTCTAAAATTCTTCAATCACATCTTACTATGTTTATGAATTCTCTATTGCCTTTATTTTTGTGTACAAAAAGAATGTATTAAACATTGCCTTCAAGGGCTAAAAATCTGTCTTTAGATATAATAAACTTTTTTTTAAAACAGACTCTCTGTCACCCAGGCTGGAGTCCAATGACATGATCTCAGCTCACTGCAACCTCCACCTCCTGGGTTCAAGCGATTCTCCTGCCTCAGCCTCCTAAGTAGCTGGGACTATGGGTGCGCACCACCACACTCAGCTAATATTTTGTATTTTTAGTAGTGACGAGGTTTCACTATGTTGGCCAGGCTGGTCTTGAACTCCTGGCCTCAAGTGGTCCTCCCACCTCAGCCTCCCAAATTGCTTGGATTACAGGCATAAGCCACTGCACTCAGCCTGATATAATAAACTTAACAACTATCTGCATATATTTTGCAGTTACTTAGTGAAATGTGTAAGTTGGTAGCTAAATACCACATTTAATTGTGTGGATTTTGCAAACTATAACATTTTAGTAAGAAATAGTAATAATACTTAAAGATTAAAGATGCTGATGGCATGATTTGGGGTTACTTTTTCTTCTTGAATCTCAGCATACTTTTTGTTTGCTCCTGAAACCCTAATGTAGTGACAAGTTACTAACTAAAATATATATCTAATAATAAATTATGTTGTTCATTGTATTGGTCATCTTGGAATGCCATAACACAATACTACAGATTGGATGGCTTAAACAGCACACATTTTTTCACAGTTCTGGAGGCTGGAAAGTCCAAGATCAAAGTGTCCACAGATTCCATTTCTGGTGAGGACTCACTTCCTGGCTCACTGCAGCCTCACATGACCTTTCCACAGTGTGTCCTCGTGGAGAGAGAACAAGTTTTCTGGTGTCTCTTTTTATAAGGAAACTAATCCTGTTGGATCAGAGCCTCACCCTTATGACTTCATTTAACCTTAATTACTTCATAAAAGCTCCAACTCCAATACAGCCCCATTGGGGATTAAGGCTTCAACATACGAATTTGTGGAAGACACAAACATTTAGTCCATAACATTAATTATTTGTAGAAAAGAGTAAACTGTCCAATAAAGTTTTTGATAACTATCAACTAACTTTTCTAGTGGTTAAATGAACATTGAGAAATAATTTGTATTGGTGCAAATGTGAGTTTGTTTTCAAAAAAAAAAAAACAGCGATATTTATTCGATTTACTCATAGACTCTGATAAGGATGTGTAATTAAAGACAAATAAATAAGATAACTAAAATATATCTCGGTGTATATGTGATTTAAATTTTTTAAGGAACTTTTCACATAGATCATCTTCACTTTGTATAATAAAACTATTCATCAGACTCAGTTTAAAGAAGATATATCTTTCTGAACAGGTTCTCCACGATTTTTGAAGACATACTATAATAAACGTTCTTCTCACAAAAACAAATTCAACCTAGGACTCTTGACAGCTTCATTTTCAGGCCAGTGAGCTAGCATGAAAATTGAGCTGCCCAAAGAGAGTTGGTGAAATAGTTTACTCGCTGTAATTAAAAAAAGGGAAATTTCGAAACCACAGTCGTCTTCAATGCTAATGTGAACAACCAAATGTTATTTCCAGTGGATTTTGTATTTCCTTATTCTTGGCAAATTGGTACAGCTCTGTGCAGTTGGGAATTAGACAGTTTTTCCTTAAGATAGAAATATCCTTTGCGTTAAATGCGGAGTGGTATAATTATCTTATATGTTCACTGCACACATTCAGTGCAGAAACGTGATTTCAATAATTTTGAATTTGAATGCTTAGCTTTACACCTTTCATTTTTAAAACTAGTAGCAACTATGTACTTCTGGCAGAATATTCCTTGTGGTCAATGTTATTTACTTATGCAATTGGAAAATGACTTGATTGCAACCACGTTGAAAATCTTTGCCAAGGTATGAACTTTTCTTACGTTGGAGTTTTCTTTATGAGAATAGGTAACTTTATTTTGTGATTTTATTTGGTTCTGCTCAATGACTCAATCTGGCTTATGAGACATACTTGACAGATTTTGATCCAGGGAAAAATGAATACAAATATTTGCATATAAGCTGCTATAATAAACAACCAATGTCCAGTTGACTACAATATTAAAATTAGTATATCACCTTGGTATTGGGCACACAAATAAGCAAGTATTGATAACTTGCAGATGTTTTATTCTTTTAACTGCTGCCGCATCTCCTCTAATTCCATTTTCTTCTTTAAATGAACAAAGTTTAAATTCTGAGCTTCCCAAAGAAACTTTTCCAAGTGCTCCATTTCTCATTTACCAGCCATGGAATGGCATCATTGTGTATTTGGGAAGAGACAATGGGGGTCACAGGGGAAGCTGGGAGACTGGGGGAGGCCAGCTCCCTATTTTTGTCTTTCTAAGCATGCTAAAGGGGTGTTTGAGCAGATTTTGGCCACTGTCTATTGTGAATATGTCAAAGTTTTTTGAATGGCTTCACCACTTTTGCACATCTTCATGGGTCCTATTTACCAGCCTTGAGATGCAGATGGAAGTAAAATCCTAAATCTGTTCTGGTTGAGATGTAAGAACTAAGGAAGGGATAACACTTCAGCACTAATGGGATTCACACTTTGTTAGAAAACAGCCGTGTTGCTCTAACCTTTGCTTGCATCAACAGCGGCTGCTTTAGAGTGAGTGTTTACTTTTCCTCTTGCCTGTAAGGTTATATTAATTTCTTTTTCCAACTTGATGGTTTGCCTGTTCTGGATTTTACATTAAAAAAAAAAAAAAGTAAATTTTTCATCACTACATTCTCAATGGTTTGTGTCCAGGCTTGTAAGCTGCTCTTTAGTTACCTACATAAATGACTTTTTGTCTTCATAATTCAACATAGTTTGTTTGTAGATGGCGTTTTTAAAAGTAATGCTAAAGTTTCCAAATTCATTTTTCCCACGACGTCACAAAAGAACATTATCATTGCACATGTAGACTCCACATCATCATAGAGTAGGAGAGACCTGGTCTTTTTTCCAAACAGTCAAAAATTTGATTCTCCTTTAATTTTATCTATTGAAAGCAAATTTAGCTTTTTCCTAAGATGTCTTCCCCTTTTCTCTGCCCCAGTATTACATAAGATTGTGCACCTTAATCTATCATTTGAAGTGATGCTCTCCTAAATGTAAAGAACTTTTTGGAAACTTCTTTTTATTTTATCATCCTCTTTTTCCTTTTTTTTTGAGACAGGGTCTCACTGTGCTGCCCAGGCTGAGTACAGTGGTGCCATCATAGCTCACTGTAGCCTCGACCTCCCAGAGCTCAGGTGATCCTCTCACCTCAGCCTCCTGAGTAGCTAAGACTGGAGGTGCATGCCACCATGCCAGGCTAACTTTTATATTCTTTGTAGAGATGGGGATTCACCATGTTGCCTAAGCTGATCTTGAACTCCTGGGTTCAAGTGATTCTCCCGCCTCTGCCTCCCAAAATGTTGAAATTACAGGCATGAGGCATCATGCCTGGCTACCCTATCTTCTATACTCATATTTTACATAGTTCATAAGATATAAAATATATTAAATATAAGGAAAATTATAACAGATTTTTGCTATGTTGCAGGATAACTTTACCTTCCAACTATATTACAGCAAAACTTTATTAAAAGTATTGAGGTAGCTGGGCGCAGTGGTTCACGCCTGTAATCCCAGCACTTTGGGAGGCCAAGGCAGGCGGATCACCTGAGGTCGGGAGTTCCTGACCAGCCTGACCAACATGGGGGAACCCCGTCTCTACTAAAAATGCAAAATTAGCCGGGCGTGGTGGTGCATGTCTGTAATCCCAGCTACTCAGGAGGCTGAGGCAGGAAAATCACTTGAACCCAGGAGACAGAGGTTGCAGTGAGCTGAGATCGCCCCATTGCACTCCAGCCTGGGCAACAAGAGCAAAACTCCATCTCAGAGAAAAAAAAAAAGTATTGAGCTAGCCGCTTTTCCTAATCTAAATGCAAGTGTCTATCTAAAAACTGCACACCGTAAAAAGATCTAGGCAGTTCCTTAGCATATTTGAAGACTATATTTGTGATTATCTGACTTAATTTGTAGACTCTGTGATGTTCAGAAATTTATTTTGCCTCACAGAGACTAAGGGTGACACCAGCAAGAAGTACAACATAATTACTCAGGAAAAAGGGGCAAGCTCAAGTAACTGCTCCAGGGAAAGATCAGCCCCTTCTATCAATACAGGGCCACAGAAAACAAGTGATGAGTCCAATGTGAGCCTCCAAACAAATTTTACAGGGTCAGAGCTCCAAACTGCAGCCTTCAGTTTACAATGGAATGGTTTCTCAAAAGGACAACTCCTTATAGAAAATAAGGGGAGAGCTGCCCAGAGATTTAGTTACTTAATGATGGTTAAAAGTGTTGAGGCCAGATGGTGGAATAAAAGTGTTTATAACATTTTCCCTAGATAGAAGATATCAGTCCCATTTATTTTCCCAACTGCAGCACGTTTTGTCAATTCAGTCTGTTGTGCATCCACCTTGGTGGCCTCTTCCCAGGGCCAACGTCATGTTGAGAAGGAAAAAATCATTTTTCCTCTAACCTCTTAGATTCAGTGACTGGAGCCTTGGAAACTAAACTTGAAAAAAAGACAGATTAAAAGGAAAATGGAATTTATTTCATATGAGTATTGGGGGTCTCACAGAAATGAAGTGAAAACCCCAAAGAAGTAGTTAGAGCCAGGGTGTTATATACCATTTTAGCAAAGGGAAATAAATGTATGAAAAATTAACAAGACAAAGGAAAGGATTTGGGGTTGCTAGGGAAAATACATTGTAGGAAGGTAGATATATGGAGGAAACTAATGGAAGACAAGGGTTATTTTAGTAAGGTTTATTTGTTTATGCAGATTTAAATTCTTGTGATCTCCAATAATAGAAGTTGTCTCCTCTTTCTGGTGCAAGAAAAAAGGAGAGGGGACACTTTCACAAAGGAAAATGTATTCCCTGCATTCCCTGCCTTTACGGGGAAGGAGGAAGGGAGGAAACTGTGGGTTTTTTTTTCTTCTTCTTCTTCTTTTTTTGCATCTGCTGTTTCTCAATTGCCTTCAGCTCAAAATAATCCTTATGGCAAAGTAGCAAATTTTGTGGTGGCATATTCTGCTACCTTTCAATGGGGATATGATTGTACAAGTGAGAAGTGGGAGCACTGAGGATATTGATTCCCTGGCTATAAAATGGTTCTCCATTACCCTTTCTGAATCACCCTTAGTACAACATTCAAAATAGCATGCCCATATAAATTCAGCCTACCTTACTATAAAATGTGAACTGGCTGCCCAGAACCATGTGCATAAGACATAAGCTGTGCATAAGACATAACTATGTATATAAGACATAAGCTGTGCATTTAAATGAGATCCATTTTTTTAAAACTAAGGCAGATCATAATTTACATTTAATTCAAGGGCGAACACAAGTTGGTGTTATGAGGCTATTTCATTTCTCTGTTTCTTCTGGATGGTTGCAGGGATGGGGGGCAGGTGTCACCACATCAGAATGTCAACATGTGACCAGAGTAAATGGTCCTTCCAGACCATGGCTCAAATTTAGCCTGCCTGATGAGGTCATGGCTCAATGGAAAACATGTCTCTCCATCATTGTCCAACTTACTAGAAAGATTTTAGAAACACACAAATAAAGATATGCACCATAGCACTGAGGGATAAGAAATAATTGGGGAAACCCACATCAATACTTTGAAGTCTATGCCTCTCTACATACTATATTTCAAGGGGTTACATCAGCGGTTCTCAACAGAGTGAGAGTGGGGGTGATTCTTTCCCCCAGGGGACATTTGGCAAATTATAGAGACAGTTTTGATGGTCACAACTGAGATGTGGGAGATGCTGCTGGCATCCGGTGGGTAGAGGCTAGGGATGCTGCTAAACATTCTATAATGCACAGGACAGTCCAAAATGTCTATAGTGCTGTCATGGAGAAACCCTGTTTTCAATCACCATACACCACATGTCAGTGCACAGCCACCCCCTGCTGCCCAACCATGGCTCCAAAAACAAACCACCACTGGCAGGACACCCACAGACACCATGCCAGATATTTAGAAAGAGACCAAAACCTTCAATCAATTCATAAAAGTCATATGTGCTTTTAAACAACCACACTGAATCATGAGTAAAGATATTTGAGCTTTTTTTTATTAGCCTCATTAGAGCAGATTTTTCATGGAAAAAAAGTCATCAGTGATGAATGCACACAGGCAATCATGAATAAATCATCTTCTCTCCTTATTCTGAAGATTCCTGCTAATTCAGAGACAATTCTCATCCCTCAATTGCCCTATTCCAAGCTTCTTTTGGTTTCTCTCAATATTTCTTTTGGTTTTGTTTGGATGAATATGAATTTGGGGAACATCCTCTGAGGCATTCTGAGATCCAGTCCTTTCAGTGTTGGTCCTTGGACAGATCATTAAAAAGCCATTAAGAGCTGGCAGTGGTGTCCTTTTGTAGAACACAGTCAGCATTTTCACCCACTGAGAGTAGCCCTGTGAATCCTTTGTTTCTACTTCTTGGAGGGAGTAGCAGATTTTTGTAACTAAAAAGCAAAACCACCTGGTAGATTTCTGAATTAAAGGAATCTCCAATCTCTCGACTTTTTCGTAAATGGGAGAAATGGTATTGGAATCTTAGAGGTGTTCCTACACCCTATGCCTCTTTAAATGGAGGCAGGAGGGTAGCCAATATATAAGAAAGTAAAGATTTCTCACTGAGATTGGAATTGCACTAGTAATGACTTTTTAAAAACGTGGATTATGGACAAGGTCAGCCACCTGTTTGTTCCAAACAAGGTGATCATTAGCCAGGATATAGTTGAGTGAAAATTGTTGATAGGGACCACTTACAGTCAATGTTATTTTTGGATACATCATTGTTCTACAAACAAGTCCTAACTTAGCTTGCCAGGTGCTTCCTGGTCTACAGCAGTGCTGTCCAATTGAAATATAATGTCAGCCACATATGTATTAACATTTTTCAGGTAGCAACACTAAAACAATTAAAATTAATTGTCATAATATATTTTATTTAACCCAATATATTCAAGTTATTATCATTTCAACATGTAATTGTCAGCAGCAGTGAATCCGTACGGGTCTGCAGCAACCTCAATTCTTGCCTCCTCAGAAGAAAGACTTAGACCAAGGGGGTATATGGGAGTGTGAGAGACTGAGGCGAGTTGTAGAGTAGGAGTGAAAGTTTATTAAGATGTTTTAGAGCAGGAATGAAAGGAAGTAAAGTACACTTGGAAGAGGGTGAAGCAGGTGACTTGAGAGATTCAAGTACATTGTTTGACCTTTGACTTGGGGTTTTATATATTGGCATGCTTCAGTGTTGCATCTCTTCTCCCCTGCTTCTTCCCTTGGGGAGGCCTGTCCACATGCCCAGTGGCCTACTAGCATTTGGGAGTTGGTGCATGCATAGCGTGTTTACTGAAGTGATGCACATGCTCACTTGAGGCATTTTTCCCTTTACTAGTTGAGTGATCCTAGATGAAGGTCATATACCAGTTAAATTCTGCCATTTTCCCTCTTAGTGTGCATGCTTGAACCCACTCGCCCAACTCCTGAGATCTTATCAGGAAGCTGCTGATGACCAGTTTCAGCTGTTTTCTATGTATTGGGAGATTTCCTTTCCCTGGCACTGGGTGTAACCAATTATTATTTTAGAGAGACAGTTAACAACCACCTGACCATCACCTGATGGTTGCCTGACATTCCTCATTGTGTGTGTGTGGCAGGGGCTCTCCTGCCCTGCTTATGTCTATGTCTGACTAACCACCTACCATAAAATAATCAACATTTAAAAATTTACTAAGGAGATATTTTGCTTTTTTTCATACTAAGGTTTTGAACTCTGGTGTGCATTTTTATATTTACATCCCTTCTCAATTCAGACTCACTGCATTTCAAATGATCAATAGCTACTTGGAGCTGTTGGCTACTGTATTGGATAGCACAGTCTAGCCCCTGCCTATTTCTCCAACTCTGTAATTACCTGATGGGTTCTTCTTGCCTGCTGCACAGACAAAAATCAGTCCACTTAGACTATGGCATTGCAGTAAAGAAAGAGTTTAATTGACAAGGCCAGCCACACCATGTGGGAAATGGAGTTATTACTCAAAATCAAACTCCCTGAAAATTTAGAGGCTAGGGTTTTTCAAAGATACTTTGGTGGGCAGGGGGCTAGGGTATAGGTGCTGCTGATGGGCTGTGAATGCAATCATAAGGATGTGGAAAATGGGCATTCAATAGTCAGAAATGCAAAAGCCTGAAAAGATATCTCAAAAGGCCAATCTTAGGCTGGGCATGGTGGCTCACACCTATACTCTCAGCACTTTGGGAGGCCAAGGCAGGTGGGTCATTTGAGCCCAGGAATTTGAGACCAGCCTGGGCAACATGGTGAAAACCCATCTCTACAAAAAATACAGAAAAAAATCACTGGACATGGTGGTGTGTGCCTATAGTCCCAGCTACTCGGATGGCTGAGGTAGAAGGATTGCTTGAGCCCAGGAAGTGGCGACTGCAGTGAGCCATGACTGCACCACTGCACTGCCACCTGAACAACAGAGTGAGAACCTGTCTCAAAAAGGAAAAGGGCCAACCTTAGGTTCTATAATAGTAATGTTAATTACAGGAGTAATTGGGGAAGTTGTAAATCTTGTGGCCCCCCCAAATAATGGCTGATAATCATTTAACTACCTTACATCTTAGCAGACTTCAGGCCCCCCTCATCCTCCTAACCTGGTGGCCTTTCATTAGTTTTACAAGAGCAGTTTCATTTTGGGGAGGGGCTATTATCATTTAAACTATAAACTAAGTTTCTCCCAAAGGTAGCTTGGCCCAAGTCCAGGAATGACCAAGGGCCATTTGGAGGACCAAGGGCAGTTTAAGGGCAATATGGAGTCAATTATGTCAGGTTTCTCTTAGTGTCATAATTTTCACACTGTTATAGTTTTTGCAAAGGCATTTTTCATCTCCATCTGTTTTTTCATCATGCTTTGTAAAATTCACAATCCAGCATTGGTGAACGTGTCTCAAGTCCTTTGCCCCAAGTGTTCATCTCTCTTATTTCTTCATCTTTGTACAAGTATTTTCCTGGAAAACCTTCTCCACCATCCCTCCCACCCAACTAGGCTAATTCCAACTTATCCTTTGCAACAGTTGATTCCTCTGGAAAAAAATGGTTGGAGAGGAAAAACTTTTCCCCTAAACTCTTAGGTTTGGTGCCTGGGGACTTGCAAATTTAAACTGACAAAACAGATTACCAAGAGAAAAGACAGAATTTATTTACACATGCATTGTGTATGCAGGAGTGCTCAGTGATGTATAACTCAGAGGGGTGGTTAGAATTTGGGGCTTATATACCTAGCTTGTTAGGGGAAATGAAGAGTGGAGAAAAGGCTTCTATGGAAAGAACAAATAGGCTTCTTTAAAAGAAACAAATGGCTTTTTAGGAAAACCAACAGGAGATAAGAAAGTTTGTGATAATGTTTGTTTATATAAGTGAGATTGGTGTTTCCATCTTCTTTGTGACCATGAAACACCCCCAGAGAGGGAATTTATGGTAGGTTTACTCTTTGTCTGTCTCTCCTGGGAGTAGAGGCTGCCCCAAAGAAAGAATCTGTGGCAGTCCTCATTACTCAGAAGTTTCTGCTTTCAGTCAGGTAAAGGAAGCTCCACAAAGACTTCTTTTCGCATCTGTTGACTCTCGAATGACTTCAGGTTAAAATAATCTTTACGCCAACTCTTGGGTTCTGAGTGAGTCCACAAGGAACCATAGAAGAGGTTAGGTTTTGCTACTTCATTCTCTAATGCTACTTGTACCTCCCATTCCAAGGTTCTCATTCACTTCACTGTCCTCTCAAGTTTAGTGTCTGTTTTTCCAAATAAACTATAACAGGCAGGAAGAGCTCTAACTTTCTGTTTATTAGTGTGAAGTCATCATCTAGAACAGTAGACTAGTACATAGTAAATACTTGATAAATATTTGTGGAAGGAATCAACCAAATATAAGTACCCTACAAGCACACAAACATACATACATGGTAATACTCATTCAGATTTTAAATATCTACATGTCTAGTCCTGAAATACTCAAGCCATGTATATTTGATAGTCATTTAGCTTCTCTGAATATAAATTTCTTTCTCCAAAGCTAGAACTGTTAATATCCATCATCCCTATTTTAAAGGATTCCTCTGGATGTCAAAAAATAATAATGTGAAAGTTAAGGGCCAGGCGCAGTGGCTCACGCTTGTAATCTCAGCACTTTGGGAAGCCAAGGTGGGAGAATTACTTGAGCCAACAAGTTCAAGACAAGCCTGGGCAACATAGTGAGACCCCGTCTCCAAAAAAAAAAAAATTAACCAAGTGCAGTGCTACTCAGAAAGGTGAGGTAAGAGGATCACTTGAGCCCAAGAGGTCGAGGCTGCAGTGAGCCATGATCATACCACTGTACTCCGGCTTGGACAACAGAGCCGGCCCTCATCTCAAAAAAAAAAAAATAATAAGTTAAAACACCTTAAATTAATTAGAGTATATATTGTGTTTAGTCAAACTTACTGCAGCCTTCTTACAAAATTTATTTTTTATAAACAAATCGATCAGAGGGGGCATCATAGAAATTTAAGGGCAGGAAAATAATGTAATATGTAAACTACTTGAAACAGGATAGTTAGAGATTAGGAAGTCAGGCTGCAGGAAGGGTTGGTGGGAAGGAATAGTGAATTCAGTTTCTACTCATCGTTGGGGCAGAAGTGTTGATTCTCTTACTCTTGAACTATCCTTTTGTTTCATTCAACTAAAGACTGAAGGGGAAGGAAATATGAAGCTCTGGGAAAAAGCATGTTGAAGGTGAGCCATGTAAAAACCACCATAAGATGCCTCAAGCTACACTCTTTTCTAAAATTTCTGAATTATAATTCTAGACTTGACCTGTTCAATATGGTAGCCACTAGCTACACATAACTATAGGGTATGTGAAATATAGTGAATTCAATGTGATATGTGCTGTAAGTGTGAAATACACACCAGATTTCAAAGACTTACTATAAAAAAAGAATGTAAAGTGCCTCATGAATAATTTTTTTTTTTGAGACAGAGTTTCATTCTTGTTGCCCAGGCTGGAGTTCAATGGCATGGTCTTGGTTCTCTGCAGCCTCCGCCTCCTGGGTTCAAGCGATTCTCATGCCTCAGTGTCCCAAGTAGCTGGGATTATAGGCACCCGCCACCACACCCAGCTATTTTTTTTGTATTTTTAGTAGAGACAGGGTTTCACCATGTTGGCCAGGCTGGTCTCCATTGGGCGAAGCAGCCCCCAATATTTCAACGTAGATTCTTTTCTATTTTCCCTAAGTGTCGGCTGGTCTGAGAAATAAAGAGAAAGAGTACAAAGAGAAGAATTTTACAGTTGGGCCTCCAGGGGTGCCATCATATATTGGTAGGACCGTGATGGTGACCTCGAGCCACAAAACCAGCAAGTTTTTATTAGGGATTTTGAAAGGGGATGGTGTGTACGAACAGGGAGTAAGTCACAAAGATCACATGCTTCAAAGGGCAATAAAAGATCACAAGGCAAGGACAAAATTAGAATTACTGATGAGGGTCCATGTCCACTGTGCATGCATTGTCTTGATAAACATCTTAACAGGAAACAGGGTTCGAGGGCAGACAACCGGTCTGACTAGAATTCACCAGGCTGGAATTTCCCAATCCTAGCAAGCCTGAGGGCACCGCAGGAGACCAGGGCGTATTTCAGTCCTTATCTCAACCACATAAGACGGACACTCCCAGAGCGGCTGTTCATAGACCTCCCCCCCAGGAATGCATTCTTCCCCAGGGTATCAATTATTAATATTCCTTGCTGGGAAAAGAATTCAGCAATATTTCTCCTACTCACACATCTGTCTATAGGCTTTCTGCGAGAAGAAAAATAAGGCTCCATTCTGCCTGACCCTGCAGGTAGTCAGACCTTATGGTTATCTTTCCTTGTTTCCTGAAAATTGCTGTTATTCTGTTCTTTTTCAGGGTCCACTGATTTCATATTGTTTAAACACACATATTTTACAATCAATTTGTACAGTAGTGATCTTGAGGTGACGTACATTCTCAGCTTATGAAGATAACAGGATTAAGAGTTTAAAGTAAAGACAGGCATAAGAAATTATAAGAGTATTGATTGGGGAAGTAATAAATGTCCATGAAATCTTCACAATTTATGTTCAGAGATTGCAGTAAAGACAGGCATAAGAAATTATAAGAGTAATTTTAGGAACTGATAAATGTCCATGAAATCTTCACAATTTATGTTCTTCTGCCTCAGCTCCAGCTGGTCCCTCCATTCGGGGTCCCTGACTTCCCACAACAGGTCTTGAACTCCTGACCTCAGGTGATCTGCCCGCCTCGGCCTCCCAAAGCGCTGGGATTATAGGTGTGAACCACTGCTCCTGGCCCATGAATAATTTTTATATTGATTATATGTTGGAATTATTGTGTTATGGATATATATTGAGTTAAAATAAAATACCCTATTAAAATTAATTTCATGTTTCTTCCTACTTTTATAATGTGGCCACTAGAAAATTTGAAATGCTGTATATGGCTCACATTTTATTTCTATTAGACAGCACTGAGCTAAAATATTGTGTTAGAAGACTGCCAGAATGTAGTTCGCACACTCCTGAGGATCCTGGGCCTGTAAGTTAAATCACAGGGAGACAGTGGTACAAATTTCAGTAAAAGCCATCACAAATAGAGATGCCATCCACTATCACCATCATTTCAAAGCACTAAAAAGAATGCCTAACAACACAAAAGTGTAACTGGTACAATCCCGGAATAAAAGAGAGTCCTTTCCATTGAATAAATTGCCTCCCAAGAACACCTCTGTATATGGTTCTTAGTTTGCCCATTTTGATTTAGACCAGGGAATCCTTTGACATGGAGCAGTACTTGGGAAAACTGCCTTACAGATCTCTAGTCCCTCCCTCTGAGTATGCAGGTGAGGAAACTGAGGCACCAAGAGGTACAGTGATTCACCCAAGATCACACAGGACCTGAACGCAAAGAGAGACTTCACATCAAATGTAGTAAGTGGTTTGAGGGGGAAGCCTAACTGAATGCTTGGTAACCACATACTCTAGGATTGAAGTTGGTTGTGAGCACTGGTCATTAAGATTTCAATTATACAAGCAGTAGGAATATGATGTTGCTAAAGTAGCCACCATGATACCTAGTTTCTTGAATTCATGTTTTAGAAGGATAATGCTAACAGCCTTATCATCACAAAGTGCAAATCTCCTCTTACAATTCTCTTCTTATAATCTTTCAATGGCTTATTTTTGCATACATGATGTATTGGAATCGTTTTAGCCCGATTTGGAAATACTGCTTTTTGAAGTCAGGCTGAATTGAATTGTAATATTGACTCTACTACTTGCTAGCCAAGAGATCTCTAGCCAGCTACTTAACACCTCAAAGCCCAAGTCTCCTTTGTCAAATGGAGTTGCAAATCGTGTTGACCTCATAGACTTTTGGGAAGGATTAACTGAGGTAATGCTTGAACAACTCTCAGCATCTTGATTATGGTTAGCTGAAAGTCTAACTGAAGATTGTCATTGTTGTTGTTATTGTCATAACTTGCCTCCCATCCACCCTGCCCCTCATTTCCTGTCACTCCTTAGACATGAATCCAAGAGTTAACAAGCATTCCACATTTCCTGTTTTCTGGACACTCCAAGTTTTTACGTGTTATTTTCTCTGTCTATAAAGACTACTTGTCTTTTAGGATTTAGCCCAGTTCTCTAATTAAATTCTGTTGAAGCAATTTCAATGAAATTCTTTCCAGATATTGACAAAATGATCCTAAAGTTAGGCCAAAAGAATTAACATGAAAGCACAGCCAATAAAAGTGGGAAAAAAAGTGTAAGGAGAAAGAAATTGGCCCTACCACATGAAGAGGCACTGTAAATCTACATTTGTAAGGGGAGAGGAAGAGGCAAAAAAAAAAAAAAAACTACAACATTTGAAACATGGTGATATCACAAGACTAGAATACAAAGCCCAGAAAAAAAGACTAGACAGGTTGGTAGAGATTTAGGTATAGATATGGATATATAGGTGTGGACATAAGTTTTGGTGTGGGTAGATATAAACGTAGGTATAAATATACATAGATATAGATATTGATATGATTTGACTTTGTGTCCCCACCTAAATCTCATGTCAAATTGTAATCCCCACATGTCAGAGGAGGGAGATGGTGGGAGGTGAGGTGGATCATGGGGTGGATTTCCCCTGTGCTGTTCTTGTAATAGTAAGTGAGTTTTTATGAGATCTGATGGTTTTAAAGTGTGGCACTTCTACCTTCGCCCTCTCTCTCTCTCCTGCTCCAACATGTGATGAAGGTGCTTGCTTCCCCTTTGCCTTACACCATGATTGTAAGTTTCCTGAGGCCTCCCCAGCCATGCAGAACTGTGAGTCAATTAAACCTCTTTTCTTTGTAATTACCCAGTCTCAGGCTGTTCTTTATAGCAGTGTGAGAACGAACTATACAGATACAGATAATTAATACATGTAAAGTCTGAACACCTCAGTGGTATAACATGATCTAATCACAATCCAGTGAGGTCATTAGGGGACTTTGTTCCATTCTGTCAAATGGGGCACACATTCCCTCCATCTAGTGGCTCAGTATCCTGCTAGATCCTCAAAATCCTCTGCTGGATACTCAACATCCATCCACCAAATAAGATAGTGAAATAAATACAGACTAGGCCAGGGGTTAACAAGCTTTTTCAGAAAAAAGCCAGAGGATAGGTATTTTTGTGATACAAAGAACAATGTATAGCCTGATAAATTTTGCAGACCTCACATAGCTCAGACTGTTCTGAACTTTTTCTTTTCTCAATTCATATGTGCCCAGGTGGGAAAGAGACAGGGATTTGCTTAACATATGGCATTGTCTCTCCTATAATACAGTATATGAATTTAACATATACCATCAGATTACTCAACATATGGGTATGAAGAAAATTGGCTGTTTGAGAAAAAAAAAATTGAATCTCACCTCATGCCACAAACTAATTAAAGATGAATTCAATAATCAATTTTAAAAAAGCAAAACTATTTTTAAAAGACAAAAATTGATTTGTACATTTCTTTGGTCACTAAATATGGAAGGATGGTCTAGGTGTGAGTACAGTAGACAAAATAAAATAGTTGATGCTATATTTGTGAACATAATTTTCTGCCTTCTGAAAGATAAAAATAGTACGAATGAAATTAAAAAGCAAGTAACAAAAAGGAGGAAAATATTTGTCAGAAATAGGACAGAAGTCCTATCTTTATATAAAGAGCTCAAACTGATAAGAAAAGTATCAAAACACTGGTTACAAAAATGGGAAAAAATACTTTTGAATAGATAATTTAGAGAAAAGGAAATAAAAATATTTTAAAACCTCATAAATTATCAAAATGTATACATTTAAGAATACAATATGATTCTATCCTCTTTTTCCTAATAAAAAAGATTTTTAAAAAGTGTTTAGCCAGCACGTGCCTCACACCTATAATCCCAGCTACTTAAGAGGTTGAAGTAGGAAGATCACTTAAGGTCAAAAGTTTGAGGCCAGCCTAGGCAATATAGAAAGATCTCATCTCAAAAAGAAAAATATATATATTGGCTGGGAGCAGTGGCTCATACTTGTAATCCTAGCACTCTGGGGAACCGATGGGCGGAGGATCACTTGAATCCAGGAGTTCAACCAGCATGGGCACCATAAGGAGACCCCATCTCTACAAAAAATAGAAAAAAAAAATAGCCAGGCATAGTGGCAAGCACCTGTTGTCCCAGCTTTCTGTTGTCCTCAGAAAGCTGAGGTGAGAGGATTGCTTGAGCCTGGGAGGTCAAGGCTGAAACGAGCCGAGCCATGATTATGCCATTGCACTCCAGACTGGGTGACAGAACAAGACGCTGTCTTTTTAAAAAATGTTTAACATTGGCATAATTCAGTAAGAAGATATCATGTCCTACTGATTAAAATAAAATATGTAAAACCCTCCTGTAAAGCTTTTGCAATGGGCACAAAGAACTTTAAAAATATTTTGACTCACCATTCTCACTTGGACTCAATCTGAAAGAAATAATCACAAATACACATCTATTGTATGTGCTAACATATCTAACATACTCTTCCAGACAAGACTACATTTGGCTGCATGTAACAGAAACCCTACCATACTGAATTAAACAAAAGGAGGCGAAGGTGGAGATGGGGGATATTTTTCTCATGTAAGAAGAAGCCAGGCATTTGGCAGTCCCAAGCCGATATAGTTGTTTGAGAAAATCATCCAGGTAGCTTCTTGTCCTGCCTTCTTTAGGCTGACTTTTGTCTTCATCATCTCAAGTTCCAGGGAGGAAAAAGGGAGAAATTTAAGAGACAAAAATTTTGTCTCTTTTATTGATAAAATTATCTTGTCTAGATAAAATTATCTAGAAATGTATGGCTCTATCTATTTGGCCCAACTATGTTATTTGGTCCTTCCTACCTTTGAAGGAGGCCAGGGCAGAGAATATGTAAAACACCAGAGCTGTAAATGAAATTTGGGTGTTCTGTTAGTCAAAATAAAGGTAACAGTGGATATTAGATGGGCAACTCCAAGGGTTGGGCAAACACAAAGATGCACTGCCAAGATCCCCTTCCAAGAAAGGACTTGCTATCTTGCTCCTGAAATGCGGTCCACAGACACCTCCACCCATAAGGTCACAGCTCAAAGGCTGCCCAATTATAGAGAGTCACTTCACCCAATGTCCCCTTCTTCCCAGAGCAGCCTGCATCTGATGCCTGAGAAAGACAGGGACTTAAAAACGCAACCATCTATATCCCACATGAGACAATTCTGATCTGCAACACTTGTTCCAGAGCTCTTAGCCAGGTTGTCCAAGGATTTGTAGGGCCTGGATTGCAGTTTGGCTGCTTTCTCTGCCCAGTCTTGCTTCTTCCCCCTTCTCTTTACTGATGTGGATCTCTAGTAAGTATCTTTACCCCAAATTCCACCTCAGCATGTGTTTCTGGAGAACTCAGTCTGCAACAACAAAGTATTGTTTATAATAGTGTCAGGACTAAGGGAAAGCTTTCCCCTTGCCCTGTGGAGGCTTGCTGAAAATTTCAGACAAGAGGCAGATTAATAGGAGAAAAGGCATACAATTGTATTTGATCATAGTTTTACATCTGTGGGGGCCATGTTGTGGGCATAAGAAAGGTAGTCAATGTATGTAGGAAGTTGCTGGTCTCAGTAAACCTGGAAGTGAGTCATCAATGTTGACCAACACTAGATCTATGCAGAAGATATTAGTGATGATGAAGCCTAGCCTCTTGGACATATAAGAGATGAAAAAGGTAGAACCTAATCCATTAACCCTCAACCCCTTAGACACAGCCCCTGCCCAGCCAACACA
This sequence comes from Papio anubis, assembly GCF_008728515.1. Classification (NCBI taxonomy): domain Eukaryota; kingdom Metazoa; phylum Chordata; class Mammalia; order Primates; family Cercopithecidae; genus Papio; species Papio anubis. The sequence continues at coordinate 135,115,403 of NC_044996.1, forward strand.
CCCGAGCCTTAAGGGTTGATGGTGACACCAAACCCCCTTCCCCAGAGGGATGGACAGCACCACCATCAGCTCTCAAGATCACAGACTCTGAGCCACGGTGATGATAGTAACTCACACCCCAATGCCCCAGACCCACAGGATCAGAGTCTTCACATTAACCAGATTCCCAGATGGCTCACATTCTCATGAAACTGTGAGAGGCACAGACACATCCTTGTTAAACACAAACCTTCCCATCCACTGGTCCACTGGATAGAAACCTAATTTTGGATTTGTGTCTCTGCATCCCACCCTTTTTCTTTCCATCTTGTACTACACAGGGGTGAGTGTGTGTGTGTGTGTGTGTGTATGTATGTATGAGTGTGTGGGGTGTAGGGGCCGAGGGGTCCCCTGAAGTTTCACTGAAAAAAATCAACTCACAAAAGACAGATTAATTGGAGAAAAGGCACACAAATTTATTTGATGTGTACAAATAGGAGCCTTCAGAATGAAGGCCCAAAGATACAGGGGAAATTATCCATTTTTACGCTTAGGTTCAACAAAGTATGGACAGCATGTAGAAACAGGAGTGGACAAAAAGGGCCTGATCTAAAGCTAATGGACTGAGTGGGGAAACCCAGCAAGGCCTGTCTGTCTAGATTCTTCTTGGCCTCTCTGAGCAGCATTCCTTCCTTCTGTGTGTAAGGCAAGACCCTCCCTGGAAGGGGGGTGTTATGACCTACAGTCAAACAAGGTATGTCAGGGAATTTCGTTATGGCCAGTTTTTACATAGATAAGGTGGAGGGAAAGTTAGAGTGATATTTTTAGATTTTATGGCTGGCTTTGGGGAAAAGCAGTTCTGGTTTCTATGATCCGTCTTAGGGAAGACAGATTCTAGTTTCTACGGCTAGCCTCAAGGGAGAATGGGACTGAGACAGAAGGGCAGGAGAAGGTCAGAGAGAAACTTTTGCTTCTGAGGCCTTCATTTTGGGGTATTGTTTTCTGAGTCCCTATGATAGTAAATACACAGCAATAGAAAAAATTAATAATTTTTGGTATAATGAACTATTACGGCCATTGAGATGGGAATTTATGTGAAATTTTAACAACATAAAATATCCATGACATAATATTTAGTTTTAAAAAGATAGAAATTGTGGTATATGTATATAATAGAATACTATGTAGCAACAAACACTAAAGGAGTACATGTAACATGATACACGTTACAACATGGATGAAGTTCAAAAACACTTTATTTAGTGAAAGAAGGCAAACACAAAAGACTATGATTCCACTTACATGAAATGTCCAGAAAAACAGATCTATAGAGACAGGAAGGAGTTGCCTGGGGGTTGGGGTGGGAACAGAAATTAACTGTAAATAGGCATAAGAGGTCTTACTGGGTGTTAAAAATCTGAATTTTGATGATGGCTACATAACTTGTCAAATTTACTTAAAGTTATTTTAATGGGTGAATTTTATAATATGCACATTTTACCACAATAAAGTTGTTAAAGATTCCAAAGTAATGACGCTTAAAAAAGACACAATTGGCCGGATGCGGTGGCTCACGCCTGTAATTCCAGCACTTTGGGAGGCCGAGGTGGGCAGATCATGAGGTCAGAAGATCAAGACCATCCTGGCTAACACAGTGAAACCCTGTCTCTACTAAAAAAAATACAAATACACACACACACACACACACACACACATACATACATATATATATATAGCCAGTGTGGTGGCACACGCCTGTAGTCCCAGCTGCTCAGGAGGCTGAGGCAGGAGAATCACTTAAACCCGGGAGGTGGAGGTTGCAGTGAGCTGAGATTACACCACTGCACTCCAGCCTGGGTGACAGAGCGAGACTCCATTTCAAAAAAAAAAAAGAAAAAGAAAAGAAAAGAAAGAGAAAGAAAGAAAAGAAAGAGAGAGAGAGAAAAGAAAGAAAGAAGAAAGAAAAAGAAAGAGAAAGAAAGAAGAAAGAAAAAGAAAGAGAGAAGAAAGAAAAAGAAAGAGAGAAGAAAGAAAAAAGAAAGAAAGAGGCACAATTTAAAAATATATACACATCCACTATACACCCAACTAGTTGAATTTTATCTCTGTCTATCTGCCTGTATGTGTATCAAACTGTTAATAGTGACTATCACTTCATTTTTTAGTTATGGGTGATTTTTATTCTTAGATAGATCTTTTATTATCCACATTTTCTACATTGAGCATTTATTACTTAAAGCAGTTAACTTACAAACAAACAAACGAAAAGCCAAAACGAAACAAAATCTTTTTTAAAGGATGAAGTGCTGCCAGGCACGGTGGCTTACGCCTGTAATCCCAGCATTTTGGGAAGCCGAGGCGGATGGATCACTTGAAGTCAGGAGTTTGAGACCAGCCTGGCCAAGATGGTGAAACCCCATCCTACTAAAAATACAAAAAGTAGCCAGGCGTCATGGCACATGCCTGTAGTCTCAGCTACTCATGAGGCTGAGGCAGGAGAATTGCTCGAACCAGGGAGGCAGAGGTTGCAGTGAGCCGACATTGTGCCACTGTACTGCAGCCTGAGACCCTGTCTTAAAAAAAAAAAAAAGAAAGAAAGAAAAAGAAAAAAAAAAAAAAGATGACATACAATTCCTTCTCTGCAGATCATCTCTTGCCCTTCCAGAATGGCTGGAACTTAGTCTTCAGCTCCTACAAGCACATGTTAAATCACAGAGTACTTGCTTGTGAGGGAGAAAGTTTTCAATTGAGTGATTGACTCTCTAGATGAATCAAGTCTACTATGTGTGTTTATGTGTCTGTGCACGTAATATTTAATTGAATAATGAGAGAAGGGCCAAATCCAAAGAGGAGGACCAAAGACAGTAGTTTCCAGAAACAAGAGGTACGGTGTTTATTTGGGATGTTATTCATTCTTTTTCTTTTCTTTTCTTTTTTCTAAATCAAGTTCTCACTGTGCTGCCCAGGCTAGAGAGAAGCAAAACAATCATACCTCACTGCAGCCTTGACCTCCTGAGCTCAAGCAATCCTCCCACCTTAGTCTCCCAAGTAGCTGCGACTACAGGTGCATGCCACACTCAGCTAATTTTTAAATTTTTGTAGAGACAGGGCTCACTATATTGCCAGACTGGTATCAAACTCCTAGCCTCAAGCGATCCTCCTGCCTTAGCCTCCCAAAGTGCTGGGATTACAGGTGTGAGCCACCATGCCAGGCCAGATGTTAATGATTCTGTCATTAAGAGTTGATAGAAACATTTGAAGTGAAATTTTTTATTTCTAGAGAATCAGGGCTGAGTTCATCTAAGCATTCTTTCAGAAGACAGACCTTTCAAGGGTTGAAATAAGAGCTCTCACGTAAAGTATTAGAGATTTCAGTTGAGATCAGGGAAGAGAAAATGACTACAATTGAGCACAGTATGCCAAAGTTGACTAAAAGCTGGATACTGTTAAACTAGTCTATAAGTTCAGTTAAAGCTATACTCTCCTCCTAGTGTCACACAAATGACTCTCATTGTTTCAGGACTGTGTGTTTAATCAACCTCCACCCAATGCCCCAGGTTTGACACTCTGCCTGTGCATTGCTCTCTTACCACAGAGGTAATCTGACATTCAAATTTGTCCATATATCACTTCTAGAAGCTGGTTAAAAAGCACTTTCAGGCCGGGCGCGGTGGCTCAAGCCTGTAATCCCAGCACTTTGGGAGGCCGAGGCGGGCGGATCACGAGGTCAGGAGATCGAGACCATCCTGGCTAACACGGTGAAACCCCGTCTCTACTAAAAATACAAAAAATTAGCCGGGCGTGGTGGCGGCGCCTGTAGTCCCAGCTACTCGGGAGGCTGAGGCAGGAGAATGGCGTAAACCCGGGAGGTGGGGCTTGCAGTGAGCCGAGATCGCGCCACTGCACTCCAGCCTGGGCGACAGAGCGAGACTCCGCCTCAAAAAAAAAAAAAAAAAAAAACAAACAAAAAAAACAAGCACTTTCAAAGTATTGTTATATGGTAAGTTAGCAATTTTGCTTCCAAAAATAAGTTGCATTTTAATATATTTTTTAAAATATTAATGATTAGGGAAAAGGTAGTGAGAGTGCAGCATAGAACATTACATGAACATCACGCTTTTTCTTTTCTGCTAATTCACTGATTTAAATGTAAGGTTATTATTCTCACTGAGGTATGACTAATTTGGAGTCAAATTATATTTATTTTAATGAGCTATCTTTTTTAATGCATTTTATGTTGCTGGTGCTCTTGTGTTACACAAATGAAAAAGAAAATTTTTATTTTTACATCCCTTAAATACTTTGCAGCAATTAAATGCTTACAGATAGCTGAACAATAAATTCTTCCTACAAGCAGAAAAAAGAAAAAGTGCTTTGCCAGGGAGCATTCTAATCTAATTAGGTTTCAATTATCTACAAAAGAAAAAAAAAAGATAAAAAGAAAGGAAAAGAAAAGAAATTAGGTCAAACTTTCTGACAATCAACTCAGGTTATTGTCCTCTGAGGTTCATTTTGAAATACAGTTTAATTTTCTATGCACGTTTATTATAAGAATATTATAAACTCACAATCTTAAAAAAATTAAATTGCAATCCCATCACAGAAATATAACCAATACTAACATTTTTTTTGAGAAGGGGTCTTACTATGTTGCTCAGGCTGATTTTGAACTCCTGGGCTAAAGTGATCCTCCCACCTCTACCTCCCAAAGTGCTGGGATTACAGGCATGAGCCACTGTGCCCAACCAATATTAACATTTTGATGTAGCTTCTCACAGAATGTTTTCACTATAGGCACAAACAAAAAATATTATTTGTTTTTACACAAAGGTTTATTCAACAAATGTTAATTGAGTGTCTATTAAGTGCCAGTGTTATTTCTCCTGAATGACACCGTAGCTACACTGCCAACTCAGCATTCACTATCATTTGAATGTCCTTTCATGTGAATAAATTTGGATGTGCTATATCATTTTAATGACTGTATAATTACAAATGATTGTACTTTCCAAAATGACAACAGCAACCTTTCCATTCACCCACCATACTTTCTGAACCTCACCATGCCCCACCAAGGGGTAGAATACATGGCCCCTTACCTTGAACATGGGTGAAGTTTTATGACTGCCTCAGTCAAGCAGAAGTAACACCATGTGATTTCCAAGAGAGATTGTAAAAGGTGATATGACTTCTGCCTAGCCTCCTCTTAGAACATTCACCCTTGGAACCCAGACAGTATGTTGTGAGGGAGCCCGAGCCACATGGAGAAGCTGTATATATATGTTCCAGCTGACAGCTCCCACTGAGGTCTCAGGCAACAGCCAGCATCAACTGTCAGCCATGCAATGAGTGAGTCTCCAGATGACTGCAGCCTCTAGCCTTCGAGCCACAGCAGCTATTGCCAAATACAGCAGAGGTGGCTGTACCCACTGAGCCCTTCCAAAATCACAGACTTGTGAGCAAAATACATGTGCCTTGTTTTAAGCCACTAAGTGTGCAGGTGGTTTGTTATGCAGCAGTAGATAACAGCAATAGAGATAGGCATTTGGATGACCATACCACAATTTTTGTAACCAATTCCTTAATTTTAGACATTTGTATTGTCACAAAGTGTTTTGATGTTGCTGTTGTTGTTGCCTTTAATACAAACATCACATATATATATCTGTGAACACAATAGTGTGTGTGTAGCATTATTATTATTATTATTGTTGTTGTTATTATTATTATTATTATTATTATTATTATTATTAAGACAGGGTCTGGCTCTGTCACCCAGGCTGAAGTGCAGTGGCACAATCTCAGCTCACTGCAACCTCCACCTCCCGGACTTAAGCCATCTTTCCACCTCAGCCTACTAAGTACAGGCCGCGCCACCATGCCCAGTGAATTTATTTTTTTTTTTATTTTTGGTAGTGATGGGGTTTCACCATGTTGCCTAGGCTTATCTTGAACTCCCGAGTTCAAGCAATCGGATCACCTTAGCCTCTCAAAGTGCTAGGATTATAGACGTGAGCCACCGTGCCCAGCCGCCTTATTTCCTCAATATTATTTCCCAGAAGTAGAAGCGCAGGCCAAAGGATATGAATATTTTAAGGGACTTTGATGTGAGCTTTTGGCAGTTCAATTTAACGTAGTTTAGCAGTTCACAAATATGTATGGCTTAAAAATAGTTAAACCTGAAATGCTATGGCAAAATCAATCACTACAAATTCCATGACTGAAAAGGAAAGATCACTGAGTATAGAAAGAAAACAAAAAACAAAAAACTGGTAATTCTATCATAAAGAAGTTCTGGCTTTTAAGTTAAAGATAATACATTCAAACATTTACATTTTTAAAAAGTGATTATGCAAACATGAATTTTGAGGGTGAAAGTCTTACTGAAGTCTGCTTCCATATTTGTCAAATATAATCCCCAGATGGTTCCCAAATACCCTTGGTCACTAATATACCCCTCTTCATGGTAAGATAACTTTATCTGATGAATTTTAACTTCAAGAACATAAAACGTCTCTTCAAGCCTAGAATTTTTTCTTGAGCTTTCTGAAGGCTAAATACTTCTACTGCAGTCTGAAGACCTTGCCCTGAGTAGGGTTTTACCTCTGAATCAGTGTTGTCAGATGAGCAGATACAATGGCTTAACTGGTTGTGAATAGGAAGAGCTGAATTACCATGTGACCATAGCTGATACAATTGTTGCTTTAAAATGTAGAGGCAAGTTTCAAGGTAATGCTTTTGCATTAAGTGCTGCAAAGTTTTTAAGTGCCATGGCTATTCTAATTCTTTACTGATTACATGTGTATTACCTGTCACCTTCTCATAAAAAATAGTAATAATAATAATATCTGAGGTTTGTATAATAGTTCACAAGGTGCTTTCACATTTGTTTTCATTGTTTCATTTAATCTTCATAACAAAACCAAGGGGTCAGCATTACCTTCATCACTTTGTAGGTGAAGAAAGCAAGTCCAAGAAAGCTAAGTAACGAGGCAGAGACAGCCAGGACTCAACTTAAGATCTTTTAAAGCAGAAACCACGGAAGTCTATCCCATCCTTTTCAGTTTGTCTCTTGACTTATGCTAAAACTCATTACACAGCAATAGGGGTCAACAAACTTTTTGTGGAAAGGGCCGGAGAGTAAACATTTTCAGCTCTGTGGACCGAGCAGTTCAATACTGCAACTACTCAACAGTGCCATTGTTGCACAAACACAGCCATGGACAATACGCAAATGAATGGGCATGGCTGTGTTCTAATACACCTTTATTTATACAAACAGGCAAAGGATCTATTTGGCCCTCAGACCATAGTTTGCCCACCCCTGACATAAGAGAGTGAGTAAACACACAGGAATCTCATGTCTATTTCTGCCCTTTTAACCACAATCCTTCTCTTTCCCTATAAGAAACTATCTTTATTAGATTCTTATTGATCCTTCCAGAGTTCCTGTTTTCGCAAATACAAGCCTATGCATATATGGACTTCTCATCCTCCCATTGCACCTCTCTTATTTCCCTCAGCCCCATGCCCTCTTCAGCACTTTGTTTTCATTGCCTGTGCATCTGTCTATATTAGTACACAGAGATCTGACATTCCATTTTGCCATTGCATAGTACTTCACTATACAGATATGCCACAGATTAGTCAATCTACTGCTGCGCATTTGTGTGGTTTCCTTGTATTGCTTGAAAATATGACATTTCTTGCTTTCTCTGGTGATTGTGTAGAATAGGTGCCTAGAAGTAGGACTGCTGGAAGGAAGGGTCCATGCATCTATAAATTTGTTAGATTGCCAAATCTCTCCCCCAACTCCAGATTGGTGGTGGTATATTATACTCCCAGCAGCAACCTATGAAAGTGCCCATTTCCCCAGAACCTCATCAATGGTGTATGAGCCAAACCTTTGAATTTAGTCCACTCTGACAGGCAAGAAATTATACTTCAGTGTAGTTTTAATTTACATTGATTTTATTGCAAGTGAGAAAGAACACTTTTCCATGCATTTAAAGACTGATTATATGTCTCCTTTTGTTTCATAACCTTTGCCCATTTTTCTTTTGGGTGGTAGGTTTTTCTCTTTTCCAAGTTTAGGCATTCATTAAACATGAAGGAGATGGGCCCTCTGTCCCAGTTCATTATTTCTTTTGACTTGATATATGCTGTTTTATTTCACCATGCAAAAGGTTTTCAAAATTTTTATGTAGATAGATTTATTGATCATAGAGATATATAGGTGTAGCTGTAGATACAGACATAAATATATCTTCTAGATTTTTTACTCTCCTTGTACTGGACATCTGAGATGAAAGTAAGTGAAAAGGATAGAGGTGATGGTGAGAGTCAGAAAGATATTAGAGCTTTTATTTACAAGTAAGTTTGTATCCAAAATTCAAATGGATTATCCAGGTATTATTTTAAATATTAAGACCAGTGGCAGGTACTGGTACAGAGAACAACTGAGAATAGAGCAAAATGGCCAAGGAAAAGGAGGAAAAGGAAACTATTTTAGATCAAGAAAATTATGATACTAAATGAGTTCTAGTAAGGCTGAAACTCATGATATAGACACTTTAAATATTTTTGTTGTTGCTTATATATAATTTTATGGCAAAATGTCTTAAATTGCATATAACAAAGACATTAGTATCATTGAGCTAGTGTTTAACAGTGTTCCTTTTGAAGGGTATTATTCTGCTCTCAGGTTACAAACTTTATAGAATGTTGAGTTCTGTGCTTTTGTTTGGTTTTGTCTGAATTCTCTGCCTAGTATGTTCATCTCATCCTACTCCCATTACTCCAGCAAAGGGGAATCAGAAAACTGAAGTTAAGAAAGACAGGTAAGTTATAGCATTTGCTATGCACCTCGACTCATTTTTGCTATTGAGATAGCATTGTCACCAAGCAGAGGCAATTTTTTTTCTGGAGAGGAGAGGCAAGACAGGGGCCTGGGTGGGGGGTGCGGCCAGAACTGTGATGTCACAGATTGCATTGTCTCTTGGGAAACTCATCCATCAAACCGTCACCTCTGATTCTATGCAGGGACACTACGAAAGAGGCAGTATGCCCCAGTTTGGGTATTCTGAAGTGTTAGTATGTAGTGGAGCTGGTGGTGTGAAGCCGATTCATTTTGTTTCAAAGCCCCAAATGGCATGCTGCCGAACACAGGCACAAGCACAGCAGCGTCTCCTTAGAAATAATGTCTCCAAGGCAAACAGCCCTCATTGCAAAATGTAGAAGTCTGCCATCTGCTTGTCTCCACTGTGATTTATTCATTTCAGGGTTTTAAATGACGTAATAAAAAGGTAAGTCTTCTTTTTAAAAACTGGAGGGGTAAGTGGGAATTCCAGATTGATTATAGCATATCTGGAATGTATGTAAGATATTTGTCTTAAGTTAGAAGAGGATTTAAATTTATAAAGTGTGAATATTATTTTCAAATGCAAGTGCAAATCCTGTCCTGGGAAGATAAAGTAAAATCCATATCTTTAAAAAAGAAGGTCATGCTTTACAATTTAGCAATTTTATTTGGTATTTTTAAAAAGTGATTTTTTAAAAAACGAATTTTCATAAAGACAGTAATTTTCCGGATGTTTGACAGTACATATCGATCACTTTTTCATATTTGATATTCCACCTTTTCTTGATGTTTTCAATCTATTTTCAGCTTTTGGATGAGTTAAAAACTAGCAGCTGCTATAAATTGTCAAGGGCTCTTAAAATGAGGTGCCAGATAGATTTGGGAAGCATCTAGCTGATTTCTACATAACTCGTTGGGAATTACTCTGTTTTGGGAGGGAGTGTAAAGGGTCATAAGACTCAGATGAAGTTTGAAGCTGAGGCGTCCCCTCTCCCATCCCTGAGGGATAGTGACCAGGGTTTGGAGATATAGGAAGAAGCAAATGCACACCTCCATGCCTCGCCACGACCTATCGTATTCCAGTTGATGAGGAGTCCAGAGGGCTGGGATCCATGACTCTCTGAGGATTCGCCTGGCAGGAATGAATGCCAGCAAACACCCCCCTTCCATCCCCTCCCCTCCTCGCTCCCCAGGAGAGGCGCTTCTGCAGAAGTCATTTGGTATGTGCACTGGTTTTCCTTGTGAGAGGATTAGAGAATAGGGAAGTGCTTTGTGAGAAAAATCCTGGGAGAGGTTGCTGGGAAGAAATCAAACAGAGGGAAGGAAGACTTCAGCTTTCAGAGTCCCCTCAGTCAAGTAAGTCTGAGACCCAGTTGCCTGGCCTAGAGCAGCTGAGGGGTTGTTTCCTTTTGTCCACGCTAGGAGAAACTGGTAAGGCTCATTTTATTCTCTACTGCTCTGGGATGCTACTGTAACTGCTTTATTGAAGCGCAGGGGTCAGAAGGGAGGGAAGTTGGTTAGTGACTCTGGGGACATCCTGCGTCGTCTCTGTCTGGTGTATGAGGACGGCGCTGCTTCTGGCACAAAGGGCTGGTAGTCACAGAACAATTTTACTTTTCCCAAACTTGATTAGCATCACTTTTGAGCAACTGACTTAAGCAAAACGCATGCCCACGCAGAAACTATACCCCATAGAGGAATGCACTTATCTATCAGATACTCGGATCTTTAAAGCATTTCTATCTAAATTTGATTAGTTTTGGGGGTACAACTTCAGGAGAGTGAGGTCCTTCTGGAAATTTTTCAATCGTCTGTTTCCTGTGAGAATGTATTTTTGCCATTGTATGTATCACCTGTTTTGTAAAAAGAGCTGTTCAGACCCAAGCCACTGTTAAAAATTCAAGTAGTACCTAGCGCAAGTTCAAGACACTGTGAAAGGAGGGGCAAGTGTTCATATTCAAGTGAGGAAAATGGAACTTGAATAACTTTATATTCTCTATCTGTATGCAGAGGTGTTGTAATTGGAAAGAAGAAATGAGGAACCTGCCCTAGAGTCAGAAAGAATAGGTACACGTTTCCTTCAGCATTTTCAAAGAATCAGCTCATGAACACAGCCTTCTTGGGCAGATGTTACTTCTTACTCCCTAATTCCATTCTGTTATTTCCAGAGCTGACTTTCATATTTGTGTGAAGATATATATATATATATATATATATATAGAGAGAGAGAGAGAGAGAGAGAGAGAATGCATTATTTATATTACTTATATATTTAAAATTTTTATGTGTACACACATACATACAAATTTATCCTTTTATCATATCCTGGCAAACTTGAGCCTGAAGAGTTTAGAAATATATTGATTCAGTCTGAAGCAAATTATCCCTTAAGCAAGCTACGAAAGTCCTTCTGAGAGGCGTGTTTGGAGTTGGGGGCTGTGTGGGGAAGACAGAAGTGGCAGACAGCTGTTGTTTCTGTGATGGACAAGTCCAGAAGCCTTTCCTCATAGCTGAGAACCAAATTCCTAAAAACTCTGCCCACCCCTCCCCCATCCCCAAGACAGGGTGGTAATCTTTGTTGTTGTTTTTGCCCTGAGAAAATTTGAGTGCTGCCTAATTGAGTGGGCTCTCTGCATTTTTTCCTCCTCATTAAAATAAAACTAGAAGCCTTGCTAAATGCAAAGTTCTGATGATGGGTGTTTCATTTCTAAACTTAACATATGCCAATATACTTATTATCATTTCGGTTGAATTGGCCTATCATGAAAACACTGATCAAGTAAAATGATTCAACACAAATTACTCAAGTCTGCAACTGTTACTTCAGTTTACTTAATTCTACAGTCTTAAGATGATGTGGTTATCAGAATATTCAAAAATTGAAAATGCATGCCATTTATTTCATTAATAACAACCAGGTTACTTAAACTATAGGTTATAAACTATAGGTTTCAACTATAGGTTATAAACTATTTAAATACAGTTTCTTTGCATGCACATTGATATGAAAGCCTGAAAAAATATATGCTTTTTCTTTTAAAATGAAATAATTATTTGCCTGAGACATCCTTTGCCAAAAAATGAAAGTCAATTCCCTTTCAATTTCAGTTCTTTATTCTTTTCTCAACTGAAAATGCTAATTCAACCAAACGGTGTTATCTTTGGCTTTAGGAATTGTTTATGGAATGCTGGCAGTCAATTTGGGAGTTCTGAGTGTGAGATAACAGTTAATCAATTTATCTGTGAACTGTGAAGTTTTCAGGTTTTGACCAACATTATTCACTATTCTCTGCCCCATGTCATTCTGGTTATAAATACTATTTACCTTCATTATTATATTTGAACCTGAGCGCATCGAGTTCATTAGAATTGATTTTCTTTCCAGGTTGATCTTCTGAAATACTTTGGCCATTTTTCACTACTACCTTATGAGGTTTTCATTCATCTGCCATATATTTATTGAGTGCGTGGGTGTCACTAATATGGCCCATGTTTGCTCTTAGAGATGAAAGCTATGTTTGGTGGAGTTTATTGCAGAGGTAACCAAGGCTGGAAGGGAAAGACCAACTTGTGCTGTTCTAACAATTGTTTGCCAGCTCCCGTGGTTTAATTGCAAATGTGGTTTCAGCAACAATGAAAAACTCTAATTCTTCTGAATTCTTGATACGTTAAAATATACTACTGGCTACTTGGAACCTGTGAGCTGAGTTAATCAATAATCCTCTCACATTGCACAAGATCCGCTGTATGTTATTCTCATCACTGGACATTTAAATAATTCAAAAGAAAGGTTTCTCATTAATTAACCTTGCCATTGCACAAATTGGGAAAATACAGAACAAAATATTCCAGCATCCTTAATCTTTAGAGCTTATAAATTACTGTTCCTTCTCATTTTTTCTTGATATATTAGTTTTTTCTGTTAGATGACTTTTGTTAAATGTTTTGATATATCATAATAATACACATAATTTGCAATAATCCCAATAAGAAAAAGGAATCATAGGAAAGAAATGAACATGTCTTGAATCCACCGTATACCAGACACTGCCCTGGCCCCTTTACAAGCGTGTTATCATTTACTCTTCTCAACAATACTGCAAAATAGGTATTATTGTGCCCATTTTAAAGATAAGGGAATGAAGGACCAGAGAATTAAAGAATAAAATCATGCCACACTACTAAGGCAGCAAACCCAAATCTGTTCCCTGCTCCACAAAAGCACTTTTTAGCACACTTCTATATTGCTCTCTTACCATCCATGTCTTTCTTCCCAGATCTCGTATAAATTGAGAACTCCCTACAGCTTACCTTAATGCTTCCAGAGAATCTGCCTTGACAGCTTCTGCCTATTCCCTGTCTTCCTTTATGATCAGAGAGCCAACATATATAACTATGGATTGGACAGGCATCATATGTATTTACATGTAAAAATGGTTTCTGAAACATCAAGGTAGAAACATCATATTAGGTTAAAATACAGAATACAGTATTTTAGATTTGCTCAGTTAAGAGAAATGACAAACTTGGTTTAGTTTGGTTTCTGGCCATACCTGCCCTGGTTTCCACCAGGTATCCAGTAGGGAGCCCCAGTCTGCATGTACACTGTGACATATATGTTTGTATAGAGATCCCAGGCTGTAGTGCAGTGGTGCAAACATGGCTCACTGCAACCTTAACTTCCTGTGGCCAAGTGATCCTCCCACCTCAACCTCCTGAGTAGCTGGGACTACAGGCATACACCACCACGCTCAGCTAATTTTTGTATTTTTTGTAGAGATGGGGTTTCACCATGTTGCCCAGGCTGGTGTGGAACTCCTAGGTTCAAGCAGTCCACCTGCCACAGCCTCCCAAAGTGCTAGGGTTACAGGTGTGAGCCACCATGCCCAGACACAAATTTCTTTATATTGACTTGATATGTATTTATTCCATGATCTTGTAGGCAGTAGGGAGCCATGGAAATATTTCAAGTGGAGAGATGAAATGAAAATGATCAGGTTTCCATGTTAGAAAGCTCACTGAGAGAGCCCTGTGGAGTTGGAGGCCCAACTAGGCTGCCTATTGGAATGCAGGAGAGAGAGGTCAAGAACATGACTTCTGATAGAATCTGTAGAGAAAACGACAAGAAGTTTGAGAAATACTAAGGACAGTGCATTGGCAGGACAGCTGAGAAGAAGAGGTTTGTGACTTGGATATCTCAGGTAGATGATGGGGAGGTAGAGAGGATGGGGGACTCTAAGAAGATGTGTGTATACTGCACTAGGACCTGGGGATAGAACTCTGGCCAGAAACACCTTTTCTCCTAAGTAGCTAAAAGCCCATCTGTGAAGACACCAGTAATAATAATAGGAATAACTCATATTCATTGAGTGCTTTAGCTTCTTCTAAGCACACTACATTTAATTTTCATATCAATCCTCTTTGGTAGACACTAGTAACGTTATCATCCCAGTTTTCTGATGAAGAAACTGAAGTAAGGAGACTTTATGTAATTTGCCCAACATCATGCAATTAGTAAGGAGAGAGAAGGGAGTTGAAGTCAAGTAGTCTGGCTCCAGAATCCATGGTTTTAATTCTTACACTCTACTGCCTTGCTTAACAACCAATTACAATTTTGTGAGATATTTAGTATGAGAGCTAGCTGTACATTTCATGGGGGCGGGAGTGAACCACAGAGTTAGCAATTACTGCTATCAAGATGAACTGTGAATTTTTCTGAGGCACATTTCTGTAGACTCCTGGCTATCAGTAGGGTGTGATCCATGACAAAATAAAACATTGATATGGAGCATTAGCCTAGACATCAGGGCAAAATGGGAGAAAGTTCTTATTTCCCTGCTCTCTAAGAATTTATAACCACACTAAGAAAACCATATTGCAATCATAAAAAATAGATGACCAAAAATTAAATGGTTCCAAGGCCCTCTGGATAAATATGAAGTGAGAACATAGTTCTTTTTTAAAAGAGAGTGGGAAAGAACAAGGCAATAAGAAGGTCAAGATGATGGGATGCAGAGACATTGTGTACATTCATTGAACGATTTAATGTGTTATGCACTCGCATTTTCCCATTTCCAACAACACTGTAAAATAATGGCAGAGTGAAATTTGAATCCCAAGGTGTCTCACTCTGCTATGTGTGTGTTTAAAGAATGTTGGGACAGAGCTCCCTTCAAATAAAATTTTTAAATGCCTTAGGAATCCTAAAATGATGCTTATATTTTGTAAGGTCTTGATACTTTGATGTAGTTTTTCTTCATTATCATTATCATTGACTAGTTTTTGGGTGGAGCTGCCCTGGGTGTGTGAAGATTTCAGTATCACTCAATATAGGTGGGTCTTTAAAAGAAGATCATGCCAAGAAAGATATATGTAAATGTATTTTTTACATTCTCTTTTATTTTCTTTAATATTCTGTATGTTTGTAGAAGCTACAATATGGAATTATAGACTCTTTACTTATGGGCTTTAAAAAGCACTGTTGTAATCATTAGCTAATAAATTTCTTACCAAGAGATATTACTGAAAGGAATGTGGTTTTTATTCTTTTATAGCCAGATCACCAGGAAGATATGAGACCGTGCCATTTAAGTTTGCTTTTAATTTATGTAACAGAAAGATTTAGATTTGTTTAACCTTTCCTACTAGACATGTACTTAACAAACAATTATTTGGTATCTACTATGTGAAAGGCACACATTTTATTCCATTTGTTCCTTGCAATTCTTGTTAGGAAAGACCCTCTTTACAGTGGAAGAAGGAAAATCTCAGAGAATGGCCCAGCCAGACTTGAACTCCCGTCTTCTGTCTCAGCCCAGAAGACTTGCTCCCATGTCCTTTAACCTACTTAGATAAGACAGATATTCAAAGCCACTGAGGAAGAACTCCATATTTCTTCATTTGGAACAGCAAACTAGGGAAGTTTTGTTATATCCCCATGACCAACGGTAGGTATATTTTGGGGCAATTATCTCTATGCTAAAATCAATATTACTATTTATCAAGATAATCTGCAGCTTGCCTTAAAGATAGAGAGGGGATTTCAAAGTCCATTTGTTGAAAAGATTACTCTCTGGAATTGTATAATTTGCTTCAAACTGAGACTTGCAAAAATTATGAGATTTATCCCATAGCTCTCTACCTAGTCCCTGAAAGATTTACATTCAAGGTGACATCTGTTCAGGCTTACACACTGCTTACCTATGTGTTGGTGAAACACTTTCTGTGAACCTTCTAAATGTTCTCACCCCACTCTGACTTCACCCAATACTCATGACAAGAAGAGGACAAAGCTAGAATTATTATACCAGAGTATCTGACCCTGGGTTCAATGCTGAGAGTTGGTCACAATTAGTTTTAATAGAAAATAACATATAATTACTGACAGGTGCTTTTGGGCATGGGAAAATAGAATTTAAAAGAATGTTTTTAGTGATATATTGCCTACAGGATGACATCATGCAAGCTTAATGGCAATGCTTGAAGGTGAGAACTGACTATCATATTGAAAGGGAAAGTTTGTTCAGATTTATTCATCCACCATCAGGGAATCAAACGTGTCCTAGATTTCTAAGACTAATGAAACAAGAAACTAAAATCTACTATTGAAACCTAAATAAATACAGTTATCAATATGCTGGTAAGATCTGCAAAGACTAATAGCATAAGCCCTTAATGAAAAATTATTGTATTCAATGACTTTCCAACACAAAGGTTAGATATTCTTACATCAAAGTAATACTGTCTTATTCTTCCCTATAGTTCTGCACCACAAGGAAAAATTAGTGCTTTATTTTTGCTAATTCACAAATTTGTTAAAGTGATCAACAAATTTAATTTCCATATACATGTGTAACTTCAAATGTACAGAGGCGTGAAGCTACCGCAAACACAAGCTTGCTCACTAAATTTTATTTGATATCTATTGCCTTGCCATATAACAGCAAGAGCAAACATTCTAAAACTTCTAAGTAAAAGGAAATCATCCGTCTTTTTAAATTATGTGAACTTTACCTTATTTGTAAAGCACTGTATAGAACCAAGAAAAGTGTGGGGAAATTGGAACATAATTGGAACATAATAGACATTTAAGCCTTATATTTTCATAACAAAATTGTCTGAAATTAAAATAAAAATGATATGCAAATAGGATTTGTTTATCCAAATGTGGGCAGAAGGGCTGTAAAGATACTAGTATGTATTAGAACGACATGAATAATTTATTTTATAATGTAAAACCTAATAAAGATTTAATGATCACCCATAAGCCTTTAAAATTATGTGAGTAATAGCACTATGGCAGGCAAATACAGGCAGCTATTACAGCGCTACCAAAACTCTGTTTATAACTCTTTGTATGTTACTTTTTGGAAAGGGTGGGTCACAGAATGATGTAATAAATGGTTGCAAAGAAGTTTCTGTCCCAAGATGCCTATTCAGTGAATTCTAGAGCTCAAACTGTTTTTCTCTAAAACCATTCAATACATGCCCTTGCTTCAGGACTGGACTAACCATTTTCTGATTTATAAATTTAATGATTTCAATATTATGGAGTAACTTCAGTGAAGAAAAATTATTTTAGGGACTTACTTTCCTACAGCTATTGTTGCCCTGTTGCTTTTAATTCAATTTGAATGCATGCTATGGAGTAGTTGAGTTAAATCCATGGCATCTTGGTTTTTCTTTTTTTTTTTTTTTTTTTTTTTTTTCTTCATGGATGAGTTCCAGTTCTTTGGGTGATACAACTAAAAGCTCACAAGATGCTGTGTATCGGCAATGAAACAATTAGTCTTTGAGCTTTGGGGAAATTACTCAAGCAGCGAATTAATCATTGCGATTCTGGTCTCCCTCCACAAATGCTAGGTCTCCGAAAAGACTCTCCCCACACACCCCTGTTCCTGGTGCTCTTATTAAAGGTGTAAAATTTCATAAACCTTTAGTAAAACATTATGAATTCTCTTTTTGTGCAATACAGCTGGTATTTTTTTCCAGATGTATATTTCCATAATTAAACATCCTAAAATACAAATCCCATTATTATTTGTTATGTCTAGTCAGTAATTAGACCTCAGCTGGTAGGGCAATTTCAGAACAGAGTTTACCAATTTACATACTAATCCAGCAGAGTCTGGTGGGACATGATTAGCATAGATTCAGTCAACATCTTAATTAGCCCTAATCCCAGCATGCACTCCGAGGTGCCTTTACCCCACCCCCACTCGTGTGGGTCTTGTTTAGCTGACTATGTTCCTTCAACAAATTCCAACTCTTCCAAACATATTTTTCAGTGCTCTTTTTCACAGAGGAGATGATTACATCTCAAAGTGGTATGCCAGGGAGGACATTTTGTGTAAAGCAGGGGAAATGTGAGACATTGGGCCAGGCGAGTGGTACATACACAAATCTGAAGCAAAATCAAGGCACCAGAATCTGTTCTTCTAGAGTGTTAGAGTATACCCACTCCCCTGTCCCACCCCCAACTCTGGGTAGCAAGATCTGTAAACCATTCCAAACCTGTGAGAATTTTACCTATTTTGTAAGAAGAATATTCCTTATTCCTGTCCATGATCAGGAGCCCTTTTCATCATTTACCAGCTTTCATGTCAGGAAATTCCTTATACCTAACTGAAATCCCCCATGTTGCATATTTAAGCCCCCTGCCTTTCTGTCCATCCATAGTGGAAACAGAGAACAGGTGGCCACCTATGAAAAGCTCGTTTTATAGCTGAGGACCATAATTAAATTATCTCCTTTACCTTCTCTTCTTCAGGTTGGATTTTTAAAGCTCCTCGACTTTCCTCTGAGCTCCCTTTTCTTCATTCACCTCTTTGATCTTTGTGGTTTTCCTCTGAACTCTTTCCAAGTTCCTCACACCCCCTTTAATTGTGCTCAGAACTAGGCTGAGTATCTTTGAAATCATTTGAATGGCCAGATTTCCTCAGGATAAATACCAACACTTGAGTGTACCTCCATATCCAATTTACTTCTAGAATCAGTGCCTGCTGTTAGTTAGCTGGCTAGTTTCACTTATTCCTCTTCCATTTTTCAAAAAAAAAAAAATCATTTGGTGTGCTATTGCATAACCTAGAGGGGATTTCTTCTATTTGCTTTTTTCTTTCTTTCTTTTTTTTTTTTTTTTTGCAGTTTATCAAGGGCACTTTGAGTTTCAATTTCAATTTGCAAAGATATAAACTATCAGTATCTCCTGCTAAGGTTTGAAGTCATTTGCAAATTCAATTTGAACATTACCAATAAATGATTGCACAATCCTAGGGGAAAGACCTCAATAGGGACTGAGAAGATCCCAGGAGATTATCACTTGCTAACACCTTCATCTCAGGATTCTTCTCTCTGCTTTCTGTGTTCTCTGCCACTCTTTCCCACTTTGACCTTTGTCTTATGACATAGCCTTTCCCTATTTCCTCTTTTTTTCTCTCTCTTTTTTATTTTTACTTATTCTTTCTCTCTCATCGTATCTTGCGTTTTCACTCAACACTTTCCAGCTATCCCCTGCTCGAAATTGTTCCCCATCCAGAAAATGTATCCGGTCATAGGGAAGAGACAATGGAATAAGAGAAGCATCCCAAACAATTTTCCTTTTTGGCTGTGTACTGACCTAGCTGAAATCAGGTCATGTGGGTCACAGAAAAAAAGCAAGTCAACAGTGCTGACTGATGGATGTAATAAACATCAGGGCAAAGAAGTGAAGATGGCTACTTGGCCAGGCGGGGTGGCTCACGCCTATAATCCCAGCACTTTGGGAGGCCGAGGTGGGTGGATCACTTGAGCCCAGGAGTTTGAGACCAGCCCGAGCAACGTGGCGAGACCTCGTCTCTACAGAAAATACGAAAATTAGCTGGGTGTGGTGGCGTGTGCTTGTAGTCCCATCTACTCCAGAGACTGAGGTGGGAGGATTGCTTGAGCCCAGGAGATGAAGGCTGCAGTGAGCTAGGATTGCACCACTACACTCCAGCCTGGGCGACAAAGCAAGAATCTGTCTCAAAAAAAAAAAAAAAAAAAAAAAAAAAAAGGTGACTACTTGAGTCTAGTAGCGACAGGTCAGGAACCATTTGCAGCCTCGAAGCCTCAAGACCTTTCTGGCCACAAAAAAAGAGTTAGTCAGAGTGTTGCAAGGTTCATGTGTAAAAGAACCAGCCGAATTCACCTCCAGACTCTAGCTTGATTTGTCAGGGGCCAAGCATGTGTTTTGAATTCCAGAAGGTGTTCCAGCTTGCTTTAAAAGCCAGGGTCTGTATCAATCTCTATCTAGAAGCTTAAGAATCCTTAAGATTATAAAAGGTTTATTCATATGGCTTTGGAGATTTTTTTTGAAATAGTTGTACATCTGTGGGCAAGAAGCAAGTGTGAGGGCTTTGACCTAGATGTCTTCATAGCCAAAAATATTTCTTGCTATTAAGAACTACAAAAACAGTTCAAATATCTCATATTGTTGCACTACTTCTTCAGGGGCTACGGATGGAAGATCAAATGCCAAGGATGATGTTGGGAGTCTCTGTTTGACTGGTTGGTTGATTTGGTTTGTTTTTTATTTTTGTATGGCCGCTTGAATTGTGTGTATTTGGTGCAACTTAAAGTTTTAAATTTCCTCACCAATAGGTAGCTTACGTTCTACATGTTTAATTAATATGCATATCCTTAATCTCCTTGTTTCCCATTCTAATTTCTGATGGCTTTTCTGGAATCATGTGAGGCAAATGCACTCTCCCACTTTTCACCTGACCAGACCCGGAAGTGTATGCAAGAAAGGACTTTGAAGTTTAGTTTAGTAACTGCCAATAGCCATCACAGAGGCTTTATCAGCTTGAGTTAAGAAAGGGATTATTAGTGGAAATGAAATATGGTGCAGTCACTTTGGAAATGGTTTGGCAGTTCCTCAAAAAGTTAAACATAGGGTTACCATATGATCCAACAAGTGTACTTCTAGGTATATATCCAAGAGAAATGAAAACATATGTTCACACAACAACATGTATATGAATGTTCATAGCAGTATTATTTATAATAGCCAAAAAGTGGAAACAGCCCAAATGTTTATCAATGGATGAATGGATAAATAAAACGTAGCATATTGCTGGATGCAGTGGCTCATGCCAATAATCCCAGTACTTTGGGAGGCCGAGGCAGGTGGATCATTTGAGGTCAGGAGTTTGAGACCAGCCTGGCCAACATGATAAAACCACCATCTCTCCTAAAAAAAAAAAAAAAAAAAGCTGGACATAGGGTACATGCCTGTAATCCTAGCTTCTTGGGAGGCTGAGGCAGGAGAATCACTTGAACCTGGGAGGTGGAGGTTGTAGTGAGCCAAGATTGCACCACTACACTCCAGCCTGGGTGACAGAGTGAGACTCCATCTCAAACACACAAACAAACAAAAAACAAACAAAAAAAACAAATGTAGCCTATCCATGCATATCCATACAACCGGATAGTATTCAACTCTAAAAAGTATTATTCAGCTGCTGATACATGCTACATCATGCTCAGTCAAAGAAGGCAATCACAGAGGATCACATATTGTAGGATTCCATTTATGTGAAATGTCCAGAATAGGCAAATCCATAGAGATAGAAAGTCAATTAGTGGTTGCAAGGGGCTAGAGGTGAAGGGTAGGGGGAAAGGGAGTGACTGCTAATGGGCACAGTGTTTCTTTTATTGGGGGGTGAAGCTGTTCTAAAATTAGACTGTGGTGATGGTTGCAGGACACTGGGAATATACTTTAAAATATTAAATTGTCCACATTAGATGGGTACATTGTGTGGTATGTGAATTGTATCTCAACTAAACTTAAAAAAAAAAAAACGAAAAGAAAAGAGAAAGGGGTTATGATACAGAGCCGAGTGTTCCTAGGTCACTCACAAAATGCTTTTAATTGTTACAGTTTAAAAAGAATTAAATAATTCCTATTATCGTTTTAATACAACTCTCCCTCCAACATGCACTGTTTCAGATATTATAAAAGACAGTGTAGACAGTGTATTTAGACAGTTGTAGCTTTAGGGATTGTGGGCCAGAATGAAGTACTCTGAGCAAGGATGTGGAATCTGGATTTTAATCCTCAACCTCACCATTAGCATGCCGTGTAAGACTGAGCCAAAGCTGGACCTCTTTGGAATTAGCTGCTCATTTTCTCAGTAGAATAATAATAATGCCCTCTAGCAAGCTCATAAAATCATGTTAGGATAAAATTAAATGTGTGCTATGATGGCCTCTTAAAGAAGGCCATGGGAATGTGAAGAATTATTGCACAATCAGCAGTATATATTATAAATATCAAACCTATGTATATTGAATATGTTAATATTGAGCTTGAATTAGGAGATTCCTATAGTCCTGTTGATCCTAACATTGTATGAGTACATGCCCATCCTCCCTACACCCCCATATACATGCCACAAATACACAATCACAGCCAAATGAAATATGAATGGACATTTATATTAGATGTAGCTTTGGTTTGTGATAGTCCTATATTACTTTTTTAAATCTCAACTTCACTCATGACAGCTAGGAATGCAAAACTATGGTTTTAACTATGGAGTTAAAAGAGGGTTTTTTGGTTTGTTTGCTTGTTTTGTGTGTATATGTGTGGTATTCGTTTGTTTGTTTGTTTGTTTGTTTGTTTGTTTTGAGACAGAGTCTGGCTCTTATTGCCCAGGCTGGAGTGCAATGGTATGATCTCGGCTCACGGCAACCTCTGCCTCCCCGGTTCAAGCAATTCTCCTGCCTCGGCCTCCCAAGTAGCTGGAATTACAGGCATACACCACCATGCCCAGCTAATTTTGTATTTTTAGTAGAGATGGGGTTTCTCCACGTTGGTCAGGCTGGTCTCAAACTCCTGACCTCAGGTGATCCACCCACCTCGGCCTCCCAAAGTTCTGGGATTACAAGCGTGAGCCACATCGCCCTGCTGAAAGAATTTTTAAAAACAGCAAAAAAGGCAAAGGAAATGAGATCCAATTATGCCTCCAGATTTATGAGAATTGTAAGCACTATTTTAATAACTTCTAGAAGAGCATCTGAAACAGTAAAAGTAAGTGGATTTCTCATTCATAACTGTTTACAGAATTCTTTTCTAAACAATTTGAAAATTCGAGGTAAATAGATTTTCTTTGAGAAAGTTAACTCATTGTCCAAAATTCCCTTGACTCCAGATGCCAAGACAAATTTTGAGAGTAATGTCATATGGTTCTGTAACAGTAATAATCTAAGCTCTACTGAGATAGCATATTCTTCTACAAGTAGGAAAAATATATTTTTATTAGGTATGAAAAATATATTTTTAATATAACTTTTTTTTATTTTGAAATAGTTGGAGACGCATGGCTGGGCACAGTGGCTCACGCCTGTAATCCCAGCACTTTGGGAGGCCAAGGCAGGTGGATCACGAGGTCAGGAGATCGAGACCATCCTGGCTAACATGGTGTAACCCCGTCTCTACTAAATATATAAAAAATTAGCCGGGCGTTGTGGTGGGTGCCTGTAGTCCCAGCTACTTGGGAGGCTGAGGCAGGAGAATGGCGTGCACCCAGAAGGCGGAGCTTGCAGTGAGCCAAGATTGTGCCACTGCACTCCAGCCTGGGCAACAGAGTGAGACTCCATCTCAAAAAAAAAAAAAAAAGAAAAAGAAAAAAAGAAAAGAAATAGTTGGAGACACACAAGGGGTTGCAAAACTAATGCAAAGAGTTCCCCCGTACCATTCATGTGGCTTCCCCCAATGATAACATCTTTCATAACCACAGTAATGTCAAAACTAGGACATTGACTTTGACACAGTACTGTCAAAAATAGATTTTCATAGTGGCAAAATTTCCCTTAGAAATTGGACTACAAATTATCACATCATTTCAAGTCTCAAGTGTCACAGTTGGATCAAGCTTTTATTATTAAAGGGTGTAATTTGATTCTTTATGTAAACAAGTGTTGCCCTAAGTGTTTTTTTAATTACATGCATTGAAACCTGAATAATAGTTCATTTCAACTTACATTTGTATCTAAAAATACTAATAAGCTCCACTTCAAAATATATAGTACTATTTTTAAAAACTCTGTGTCGCTTTCCAACATTTAGATGATTAAATTAGATCCTCATTGTTCCCTCAGAGGTGACAGGCATTATTAAAATGTATTCTGCATATTTTGTTTCTGTAATTATGTCTAATCAGTGTGAATTGATGCTGTGGAAAATACTTAATTAAAAACACATATTTGAGCTATAAGTGGGAAACAAAGGAGAAACTCTCATAGTTTGACTCTAAATGATAAAAACTGATAGAAAGTTGAAATATTAGACAAGACCAGCAGCCCAGAAAAAAAAAATGTGTTAATAGGTAGAAAATGCAAAATGTCTATAGAAACATCCCGGCCTTAAAACAAAAGAAAGGGCTTTGTTATTGTGAATTCTTTTTCCCCTGCAGAATCAATTCTGAAAGATGTGGAGATCTCATAAACGTCTCCAAAGAACAGTTCACAGCACCCAGGGAGTGAGGCTTTCTGAAAGAAATGCCTTCCCATGCCGTGTAAATGGCATGTGTCAAGGGGGAAAGTCCCCAGCACTGTGATGATTGAGCAGGGGCTGCTGTGGGCAGCTTCCTTTGTGTCCTGATCATTTACATGACTTAAACACAACAATGTGCTCCATCGTCAATAACACAAGACGCTTTGCCATAGCAACAGTTTCAGAATGTGGCACAGCCTCGGTGGTGTCCCTGAAACAGAAAAGTTCCCTAAAGAAACACTTCTTATGAATATGTTCAGAGATTTCTTTATGCTACTAGGACTTGTTTCAAATTCCATTGGGTTTAGGTTTTATTTGCACAGCCCATCTTTCCTTTACTCTATGAAAACCAGCTTTGGGGAGAAGTTGGGAGAGACACAACTGTGGGGTCAGAGGGTGGGAATACATACGTGACTGTGATAGAAATGGAATTTTTGAGAACATTCTCAGACAACTGTTAATGCTATCCAGAAAATCATGTAAAACTCAGGAATGTAACATACATCCCAAAGTCATTGTTGGTTTCCTTGAAGGTCTGTAATAAATGGCCCTTTTAGTGTTTGTACATTTTGCTTCTTTCCATCACAACATGTGCATATACTGTGACACACTTTAGACAATCGTAAGGACATGAACTCCACACTCAATGGCATTGTCCAAAAGACACAGCACGTATGTTATCAAAGCTGTGATTAAACTCCAATACCTTCCTCTTATTTCAAGGCCATTTTCTGGTAAGGCACTATTTTCCCATTAAGAAAGTACCCATCCTCCCCCACACCCCCTGTTTTGAGCAATAGCACTTTCTACAAGTTTGAATCTAATAGAGTTATTCTAGTGAAACTTTCACTTAAGACAGCATAAAAGAGAAGAAAAACGTAAATAATTTTAATGATAAGTGATAACAGTTGAATTATATTTGGCTATGTAACATACAGTGGTGTTTTACCTTTAGGAGATAGTTAGAGCACTTTATAGTTTGTCTGCCTCCATGAGAAGGAAATTGTTTACCTTGATATGTTTGTGTTTCTGAAGGATGTGCCTTCTGTGGCATATGTGCCATGTTGCCCCCTTTCCTCATCTGTTCCCCTTCGTTGATTTCTGGGAAGTAGCCATCCCTTAACACTGGAGCTGCCTATAGTGATAGATGATACTCTGAATTTGTGCACCTGACTCCATAGTAATCTATAAATTAGTGATGAGCTGGTAATAAAAAATCCTAAATGTTCCTGCTTCTCAGGGAGCTACAGACCCCAGGGGTTGCCAAGCAATGAAAGATCAAACTGGACTCACCAGTGAAAACACAATTAATTATTTACACACATCAGCATTTGACATTGGTATCATTTGAATCAGGGGATCCTTTGTTTGCTACACTGCTACATTGATTTGTGCTCTGAAGACTGTAAGTTTGGATGCACCCTTGTTCAGGCAAAGGGAGATGAGTAGATAGTGAGTGATGAAAGGTGAGCACTGAGTGTCAAATTTTATGCACCTGTTAATGTAAAGAAATTGATGTCATACATTATAGTGATATTTTAAGGAGTTTTGAAAATACAAAGATTGTGTGTGGGTGCAAAGTGAAAAGGAAGGGGGATAGAGAAGCAATTATAATTCTCTTATCTCAGTCCAGTAAAGCCAAATTAATTTAACCAGAGCTGGGGAGAAGTCTCAAGAGAAAGGCCTTCTGAATAAGACCCCACTGGAGAAACTTAAGCAACACCAGCGAGGAGTAGCTCCCTCTCATGTCTCTTGGTTGCTCTGCTGTCCTCTAAAATGATTTCATGAGTGCAGCAGGGCTGGTGAGTTTCATTGCAGAAACTTCGGGTCCTCTATGATAGGCATTTTATGCACTAAATTGTGCGAGTAAAACACGTCCTCCTGAGTTGGAGTGCCTCTAATATTTAGCCTACTCAAAAGGCTGAGCAGGTTCAATTCTTTCTGTGAACCTGGGGAAGAGAAATAAAAACCTTTATTTTTGTATGTTCCGTAACCTTCAAGGTTTGTTTGTTTGTTTGTTTGTTTGTTTTTAAACAGTCGAAGGTCTGCCATTTTAATGCTGCGGATTTCGTGGGCCGCTGCTCAACAATAGGAAAATTTCATTAAGCTGAGCCAAAGCTAATTTTGAAGCAGTTCTGAGACATTCTCTATTAAGTAGAGAAAGGATTTGATTCCTTATCCTTCCTTTCATGCTTGAGGGATCTCAGAACCCTTGACAAAGCAATAACTGCAGTACTGACTGAAAGTAAAGGAGGCCCTATTCAAATGGTTAGCATTGCCTCCCAGATGCCAAAATTCCCAATTTTTTAAGAAAGTTCATCATTCAGAACTATTAAGAATTTTTCCACTCTTTGGTAGAAGGACAATAGGTCATAGATTTATAGAGAGGTCTTTCTTCAATCAGTTCAGATGCCTCAATTGCTCACTGTCTCAAAAGATGGAGAGTAAACATGTGTAATATTTAATTTTTATGTACAAGCAAAGACTCATAATTTTCTGGACCACACAGAATCTCTGTACAAGTTTTGGATCTAATCTTTGCTTCTGTACTACTTCCAAAAAAGTCAATGAAGTCTGAAGGCATTTGGCAATAGAACTAACCAATTAAAACCCTGTGCTTTAGCCTACAAACCCAAAGTCAGTGTTTCATAAATATTTGAACATAGCTATTGGAACTTGCCCTGGTTATCTTTTAAGTTGTACTTTGCTTTTAGACGAAGAACCATATCAGAGTATCATTCTCCCATAAAAATCTGTAAAACAATGTTTAAATAGTCCCACATTACAAAAAATTAAATTCCACAAGTTTATTGCCCTACGGATATTGGGCAAAGTGACTGATGCCCACATTATGGATTAATCAGGTTATAACCAAAAATTTCCCTTATATTCATCCTTGGTTCACACACTCTACTATCAGGAAGGTCACCCAAGACTAAGATAGAGGGCAAATGCGGCCTGGTAGCAACATTGATTTTGTTCACCATCTAAGTGGCTGGTTCTGATCATCATCATATTATTATGCTGTTTTTCCTTCTAAATTGTTACCTCCTCCATAGATCCAACTTCTGTCCTGTAGAGCATTCAGTTACTGGGTGGGTTATTGTCTTGGTTTGGGTTCTCTTGGATGCAGACCTTGAGACAAAATTTCAAGGGCATGTAATTTATTTGGGGGAGAGAGACAAGGAAGAGAGGAAAACCAATAAAGAATGGGTTATCAGGTAAGTTACCACTACGGGCAACTGAAGCTTAATCTTATTGGGGGAACTCTGAGATCCAGTGGAAAATATACTCCTCATAGGTATCCTATCAGGGACATGGCAGCGGGGGTATTAATACACCAATTCTGGTCAGTCACTGCATGAGGACTGCACAGGGGTAGAAATGGGAGACATCAATTCTCCAGCACTTCTGGGCCACCATATGCAAGCAAAGTTGGCTCCCGCACCAGAGAAAGCTCTCTGGTAAAAAATTGTAGAGACTGGCAGTTGGATGTCAGGCTACTGGGCATAGAAATGGAAAGGCCTAAGGGAATATGAGCAGACAATTGACCTATCTGATTGATATTGAGAATCAATTTCATTGTCTACAACCCCAAAGGCAATAAACAGACTTCACAGGTCGCTGCAATAGCCTTGTCAATATTCTTCCACTAGGAAGATAATAGTTTTCCTATGACTTGTTTTTTTTTTTTTAATCACCATCTACTTCTACTGTATGTGATTTGTCATCTGAATATGAGAGCTTAAAGAGATTCACTTACCCTCCCAGACCCAGTTCTAACTT
The DNA here is from genome assembly GCF_008728515.1 of Papio anubis. Classification (NCBI taxonomy): domain Eukaryota; kingdom Metazoa; phylum Chordata; class Mammalia; order Primates; family Cercopithecidae; genus Papio; species Papio anubis. The sequence continues at coordinate 135,143,542 of NC_044996.1, forward strand.
AGACAGAGGATAAACTGGAAAAGTAAGGGTATGGGAATCTGAATCTAATGAAACAGAATAGGCCAGAAAGGGTTCAAATCTAGGCTTGAAACTGACTGTTGGCATTTGGCAGATGGATAGCTCTCCTATTTGCAGGAGGGAGTGAAGTCTGCACAGATAAGTGAAGAGGGATGACAGTAGGTCCAGCAATTAGTGACAGGTGGAGAGTCACATTGTCAAGCTGTTGGCATTGAAGAGCCAACAGGAAGTGGCAGGTACAGACCCTTGGCAAAAGGCCATAGGAAGAGGGCCAACACGTCAGGTGGTAGCATGAAGAGGAGAAAGGAGAAGGTTCTTTTGTAGTTTGTTTATCCACAAACGGTAGTATCTTTATCCTGGACAAAGCACAGGTGGATAATGTCAACACTGAGATTGGAAGGAGAAGCTTGGAATTCAGGAGCATAGTTCAAGTCACAGAATAACTAAATTAATGAACAGGGCACCAAGTCAATGACACAAGCACAAGAAGCTCTATGATTTTAGTTAGAACTTCTTTTGATTGTAAATGGCAAAAAAATTGTTTTACTTTAAGAAAAAATAGAAAGTGTGTGTGTGTGTGTGTGTGTGTGTGTGTGTGTGTGTAGAGTGTATCAGTTATCCAATGCTGCATAACAAACCATCATAAAATTTAGTGGCTTAAAACAACAATCTTTAGCCATGATTCTGTGGGTCAGCAATTAGCTGGATTCAGTTGGGCAATTCTTCTGCTTGGCTCACTTCGGGTCACTTATGTGTCTGCAGTCAGCTGGCAGGTGATGAGAGGGATCTAGAAAACACCAGCTGAGATGCTTCTACATGATCTACATAATCAATCTCTGCTCCACCTGGTCTCTCATCCTCCAGGTGGCCAGTCTGGCCCACTTTATATGTTAATGAAAGGTTCCCAGTAGCCAGCAAGCACGAGCCCCAGACCACAAACACTTTTTAGACTCTGCTTGCTTCATGTTTGCTAATGTCCCATTGACCAATAAGAGTCATGTGTCCACACCCAGATTCAAAGAGTGGGTAGATTTCACTTGTTGACATAATTTGTGACCAATTCATGTGCTCTACTATCAGAGGGCAGTTGAAGCTGCACAGAAACAGGAATACAATGGTAGAATGACCTCTCTGCTTCTTCCTGTTTCTATTCTTTCTCTCTACCAACTTCAGTCTCATGGGCGAGTTGTCTTGACAAGGAAGGAGCTCTGGGTCACTTTGAGCTCTTGGGATCACATCCTCACTGCATCATAACCTGAGAGGAAAGTATTCTCTTCTGTCAGGCCCAATTTAGAAAATCCTGCAACTAAAGCTGATTGGCCTGGCTTGCATACTGGGGGATGATACTGGTGGCTGATATTCAACCCAGATGATGGGAGAGGAAGGGGGAAGAACTGTTCCTCCCATGTTTTCTTTGCCTTTCTCTGGCTTAATTCTTGTGTTTCCTAGATTCCATTTTTCTCTTTCTTGGTTTTCTCTTTCATTTTTTTCTGGAACACATACTGGAAAATGTTACATGGAAGGCAACTTTTTTGAGGTCTTGCATCTCCATTCTTTCACAGTCCAACTTGAAGGAAAATTTGATCTATTTCTCCATAGGCCTTATCCTCTAAGGTATCATATAATTTCCTTGTTCGTTGTGTTTCTTGTCTGTCATTTTTATATCCTGCTATGCAAGCACATCAAAGGCAGAGTTTTTTTTCAGTTTATTTCACTTATGTGTCTCAAGCATCTAGACCAGTATATACAGCAGGCACTCAATCAATATTTGTGGAATTAATGAATGAATCAGGCTGAGTTTTCTGTAGCACATGCTCCTATTGTCACCCTTTGTCCCTCTAGTCCCCACTGCACTGTGGGTTTTTGAGGATTTTGTGCATTTTCACATCTCCAGTGCCTTACCCACTCTGGCATGTGTGGGAGTCCCATGAATCAGGGGCCCCCAAACCCCCAGGCCGTGGACTAGTACCAGTCCAAGTCTGTGGCTTGTTAGGAATCAGGCTACACAGTAGAAGGTGAGTGGCCGGTGAGAGAGCATTATCGTCTGAGGTCTGCCTCTTGTCAGATCAGCAGTGGCATTAGACTCTCATAGGAGCACAAACCCTATTGCGAACTGTGCATGCGAGGGATCTAGGTTGCCCACTCCTTATGGTAATCTAACGCTTGATGATCTGAAGTGGAATCGTTTCATCCTGAGACCACCCTCCCCCAACCCACCCTAGATTCATGGAAAAATCGTCTCCTATGAAACCAGTCCCTGGCACCAAAATGGTTGGGAGATCACTGCCATAAATTGTTCTTGAATGAATAACTGAATTACCAGGGAAAGCAAAACTAGCTAATGCTATTTGGAGGGAAAGTTCTTCTCAGGACAGAAGTGTTTTCTGTAATATTTAAATTATATTCTCAAGGTAGAGGAAGTACATGAATAAACTTATTATATAGAATAAGACCAAATTTATTTTGCTTGCTGCTATATTTACATGTAACTGTAACTATATTAGTGTCTCTATATCTAGATGCCCTAGTTAAAGATTCAGTTGACCCAGCTGTAATTCCATCTTTGCCAGAACTGTCTCTGCTGTGAGAAATCTTCTCTTTTCAAATCCTGCATATAAAGCAAGCTGCCTATAAATATTTGTTGTCTGAATAACCATAGAAATGATGCATAGGTCTTTCTAATGTTTCACAGAGGGGTTTAGTTAACTGAAGCAAAAGAACAGTTCTATTAAAATCTTGGTAGAATTTGGCAGGGACAAATTATACAATGTAATCTTTTGGCAATTTTCTTTTGCATTCCTGTGAAGCACAGCCTTTAAAGGTATTGCTGGGAAGAGTTTTGTTTTCCAAAAGTGATGATAGATTTCGGCAAAAGGCCATAAAACCTATCAATGTTTTTTAACCTCCACCAACAAAATAATTAAATTTTGTTATGTTTCCAAATTTGAGGAGATTTTTATTTTTCATATTTCAACTATTTGAGTTTTCATTAGAAAAGCAATGTTTTCCTTGTTTTAAGAAATACAGGTTTTTATTTCTACCTTGTTGATCAATGATGTATAGGAAAGTTTAAGGAGGCACAGACCTTATCCCCAATTATTAAGAGCAGATGTTTTCTGAGAAATGTGCTGTGGATGATTTTAGCATTAAAAACACCCAGTGTGGACAATATTGTCTTGGAGAGAACTTTTGGTTACTGCACCAGAGTTGATTTCTAAGTCGAGAGGCAGAAATAAAAGACATGGGAATTGCTGAACTGGTTTTGCCCAAGTTAACTTAGAGTCTAAACTAGTTCATGCCTTAATGAAACTACATTTTACTCATCAATTTACACATTTGAAGGGTAATACATAAAGCTAGGAAAACAGCTAATACTTTGAAATACAAATTTAGGAACCAGGGGGTGATCTGTCTGTGCAAAGAGCATAGGAAGCTATGGGGAAGTGTATGAAGCCGGGGGAAGCAGGAAGCTGGGGACAGTAAAGCATCTGTGCCTTCTTCAGCCAATCTTTATTGAGCACCAACAGCACATCTAGTGCTATTCTGGATGCCAAGGCCACAAAAGTCAATTAAATGAGTCCCTGCCCTTGTTCAGGTTATATTCTAATGGAGGGAGATGGACAATACACCAATCAGTGTCAGCTAGTGAGGGGTGCTACAAATACAAATAAAGCAGGGTATACAGGAACCAAGGCCCTCCACAAAGGAGAGGAGCAAGGAGGTTACCCTTTCGTATAAGGTGTCTAGGAAGGCCTTTTGGGAAAGGGAAGAATTGAGCAGACACCTGAAGAAACTAAGAGTGCAAATCATGCTGACATCCTGGAGGCAAAATCTATAGGCAGAAAGAACAGCAAGTGCAAAAGCCTGAGATGGGAACCTGTGGTGTCTGTGAAGAACTGACGGGGCCTCAGAGTGGTGAGAGCAGCGGGAGTCAGGGGCAACTGGGAGAGGACTAGATCACAGCGAGGACAGCCTCCTAGAGCTTTGGGAACATTGTGTGGGCTTTGTCTTTTACTCTTGTGAGATGGGAGCCAATGAAGAATCTTGAGCAGAAGAGTTCAAAAGAATGACAGCTTTGAAATAGGCTGGGAAGGAGTGCAGGGGAATGCAAGGTAGGAACAGGCACCCAGAAGAGGCTCCAGCAGTAATGCAATCAAAATATAAAGCAGGACAGGAAGAGAGGCTATCAGGTTCTGGGTGTGTTTTCAAGGTGAAGTCAACAGGATTTTCTTATGGATTGGATGCTGCATCTGAGAGACAGAAAAAACAATAACAACAACGACAACAACAAAAAACCATGGATAACTACACAGATTCTGGTCTGAGCATCTGGTGGTCCTTACAGCTGGCTCTTAAATGCCCTCTCTTTTAGTTATAGTCACATCTGTTTACAGGACCAGAGATGGGACAGACACGAGCCAAAGTATTATAATTCAACTAGTCATGGTATTCAAATTCAACAAAATGAAATGAAGAAAATATCAAGACTTCCAGTAATAAACTAAGTGCAAAAAGGAAGAAAATGTATCTTAGCAGCCAAATTAGCTAAATCAATTAGAAGGAGTAAGTTCAATATGAATTAACAGAACCTAACATGATGGTAATTTGCAGTAATAAATTTACAATATCTCAAGCTGGGGTCACTATTGGAGTATCTCATTCAGTTTTCATTCAAACTATAAAGCAATTGGAGCTTAGGAAAACAAAAAATGACCTGGCACAGTAGCTCACACCTGTAATCCCAGCACATTGGGAGGCAGAAGTGGGAGGATTATTTGAGCCCAGGAGTGCAAGACTGACCTGGGCAACATGGTGAGACCCCGTCTTTACTGAAAAAAAAATTTAATTAGCTGGATGTGGTGGCATGTGCCTATAGCCCCAGCTGCTCAGGAGGCTGAGATGGGAGGATCACTTGAACCCGGAAGGTGGGGGCTGCAGTGAGCCATTATCGTGCCAATGCACTCCAGCCTGGACAACAGAGTGAGACCCTGTCTCAAAAAACAAACAAACAAATCATGAGGGGATGTGAAAGCCAATGATATGAGAACAAGTTGACTAATTGGATGAATAGCCCAGAAGCAAGTGGACTTAGAGGCATAATGACTGTCTTCAAATATCTGTGGGGCTGTCATATGAAAGTAGAATTAAACTTGGTCAATGTGACCCAAAGTTAAGCTGGGTTTTATAGGTAGAAACTACTGCAAGAAACACCTTAGCTCAATGGAAGGACAGTTTTCCATAACAGACACTGCTAGTACTCTCCAACATCTGTGAACTCATCTCCATCTTGAGAACCCTGATATTCTATATATTGTGACCCCTTGCTATCTAAGTGGGGCCATGTGCATATGTCAGTCAAGCCAATAAAGTATGGGTGAGCTTGGTATATGCTACTTCCAGGCCTGACCTCTAAAGCCCCCTCTGAGCTCTTCCACACATTCTCTGTTCCCCTGCTGCTAGCCAGATGCAGAGGGTCCTGGGGAGGACTCTGAGGTTCTGTAAGATGGTAGGTGAAAGAAGTCAAGATCTGTGAAAAGAGCCAGCTGAACAGGAACTGCCTGGTGCCTTGTGATATGAACATGAAATGATCCTTTTTTTTTTTTTTTTTTTTTTTTTTTTTTTTTTTTTGAGACGGAGTCTCGCTGTGTCTCCCAG